>NC_092867.1:26099880-26104890 GCF_032062135.1 Pyxicephalus adspersus
GCACTCCCTTGTCGTTGGAAAGGATCGTGAAAGATCCTTTCCAACGACAAAAATTGCAAGTGTGTACGCAGCTTTACAGTCTTCTTCAATTCACTTTAGGAGGCTGGTTTATTGTTAGGGGAAAAGGCTAATTATTCATAAAGTTTTTGCTTATGCTCATATGTAGCAATTCTTGCTTTTCTTTTATTAAAAAATAGAAAGTAGAACCATTTTCATTTGCTGGGATCATTTTCAGAATATAAACATTTGTCCTGGTAATGTTTAAGTATTCTGTAACTTCTCCCTTCCTTCTCCTGTTTCTACAGTGTATTGTGATAAGCCACTCTGCATATTAATGCTACTGGTTATTCCATGCTCCGATAGAAGCTTGAGCCACCATTGCTACCACGTTCTGTTGTGGGAAGGGAATCATTTACATTATTACTTCACATTTAAAAACTGATGTCATTTTCTTTTTGCAGCTTGTAAAATGTGAAGATTTAATATTTTTTCATTTTACTGCTTATTCTGATGACATGCATGTGAATTGCACTGCTTCCTTTGCAGGCTTGTTTGTTTTTCTTAGCTAACCTGCTTCTCAGTCTGCCTCTGCACTCTTGTATGATTGGGTACTCTTTTGTTCCCGCGTCTCCTCTTACTGTTATATGCCTCATCAAGACCAGACTATGGCTTCTATACTCTCTATCTAAAGCACTCTACAGATTCAGCTGTAATGAAGAACCTGACTTTTGTCACACAAAAACCTAGGACTGTCTTTATAAAGCATGAACTTTAATGACACACAAAGATACCTAATTTGTAGAAATATAACTGGAAGTTGCCATCTGGAATAAACCCATTAAGCTGCCATTTGCAACCCACATTAGACTATTTTTTACCAAAACCAAAATAATTATGTACACTGCATGCATATAATATTTTGGTGACAGATTCCTAAATTGGAGTTTGTACTTTAAAATGCAGCAGAGTTTTTTTTTCACTTGCAAAGTGTATGGTTTGTGAAGAAAAAAGTCATCCATTAAGACAAGATTTATGGATTTCTCACATGGAAGCATCTACATATTATTTGAAGCTAAAAGTAATCACTGATGTGAACAAAGCTGGTTAATAATATTTTAATCTAGCAATTACCTTTAACTCCAAATATGTTGGGTTCGGCACGGCTATATTTGTTTCCTTCTTTATTAAGATAGGCATGGCTAGAATCCTCAAAATATCCCAATCCTAATTTGTCTTATCATTTCTAAAATTAACAGCAAATGACAGACTTATAAAATTGGCACTTTGAGCCTACTGTTAAGCCTATCTCTTATGGTTATTCAACTTTAAGAGTGGGAAACTAGATGTTAGTGAAATCACACCAATCATTTTTGTTGCTGGCCTTTCAAAATAGAATGGTCTTTGAATAAATATTCACACAAATCACTACTTTTCTTACAGAAGGGACATGCACCTTAGGTAGCAAAGCCATGTCATGGTATTGATTTCCAGTTCCATCTTCATAAAACTACAAGACCTGAATTTCTAGAGACCCCATTTCCAAGGGGACTCTTTTGGACCATCAGTATACAAGTAGCTAGCATCCATTTTGCAACCACTGAATAACATTTCCTTTTTATCACTGTAATTCTGTGTCTGTGTTTCATTGCTCACTTTGTTTTTTTTTTTCTTTTCTCTTTGGTCAGTGCTTCTGATCTTACCCATGACTACGAACTCTCTTCACTCTCCAAGATCACCCTACTCATCACATTCTACTCATCCGCTTGTCCTTTCTGTGCCAGAAATATTCTTATAGATGGCCTATGTTTAGCTACCCAGTCCTGTAGATTGTGTAATCATATAGAGTTTCCGGGGACACTAGTACACCTAAAATAATAATATTACATTTTCATCAAAATTTGGATGAAGAATAAAACAAAACCTTTATATAATTGTCCATTATATTAATTGCATAGTATCATATTGGTAACTTCATTTCATTTCATGTCTCATTACAAAGTATTTCTGCTCATTTCATATGTTCATTTTATCTTATCACTCTTGTTTTTATGTTATTGTTCATGATTTCTTGCGTGGTTTCATAATCCATTCCATTCAGTTGAAGTGTACTGTTTTCCTCAGGTTACCCAACCATCCAAGTGGAACTGGAAACTCCCATTGGCTTGCGTTATGTGCCTCCCACCCCCCTACACCAAGATGATTTCTTTAGTGATAATTCTAGCATAGAGTCTCCCTTTAGAACTCCTAGTAGACTGAGTGACGTGTTAGTAACTCCACAGGGCAATGGAGACATTTCAGCTGCTCCACCCGTGGTCACAGCAGAAGACACGTCACTAGATGACAGCAAACCTGACTATTTAATTCACAGTCCTGGTGCTTCCTATGAAATGGCTATTCATCGAGTGAAATTTGAAGATGTACAATTGCATGACGACCCCCCAAGTAAGGTTAGCTTCTTTGAAGTTGAAAAGGCTGCTCAAAGAGGAAATGAGTCTGAGGAACATGAGAGAGATGCATCTGGTCATGAGGAGGAGATGACCGAAGAAAGGCTTAAATTTCTATTTAAGCAACTTCATCTTGAAGAGGTGGAGTCAGAGGAAATGACTGAAGAGAAGGTGCAGGCTATCCTCAGAAATGTACAACAAGCAGAACAAGAACTTTCTTCAATTGCAGGTTGGCCTACAGACTCAATGAGCACCCAGGCAGAACATACAGAGCGGAAAATCAGCAGCGAACTTTTGGAAAGATTGGATGACAGGTATGTGCTTGTGCCAGAAAGAAAATATTGTATGTATGCAACATTAAAACATATGTATATCTAGAATTCTACAGGATAATATGATTTAGTGCCACATTTATAGCAAATTTCATTGTGTACAGAAGTTATCAATTTTTTACTAATCATCTGCTTTTGGTTTTCTATTGTGCACACTGGAAAATATACCATTCATACCAGTCAATATACCATTTATGTTGTGAAGCAGGGTTTCTAATAACCATATATCAGAAACTGCTGGAACATTATACAAATAAATTATATATACATCCCTTAATGTTGAGAGCAGTATTGGAGTAGCGAATCTATATTGTACTCCTTTTTTTTTCTTCAGAGCCCTTGTATTGAGTCCCCCTTTCAGAAATGGGGGGTGTGAAAACTAGCAACTGGCTCCTGGCTGCCAGTTTGCATCAAAAATAAACTTTGAGTAGTTACAACCCCCTGCACCTTCTCAATAAAGATTCTTCGCCTAACTTCAGTAACTGATTTTTAATTATTTTAGGTAGGTCAGCAATGGTGAAGAGAGACAGAGGTTGACAATTTAAATGTAATATTTTTTAAATTGGAAGAATGGTATTGTTGTCCCTGATTGGACAAAATGACTATAGTTTTGTTCTTTATGTTGTAGCCATGAGACAATTACCTCATACCTCAAAGGAGAAGTAGGAAGGCTGGAATCTAGTGTTAGTCCTTCTGAGTCTTTTACAGAAGGTAAGACCAATTCCAGCACGCTAGAGACGGACCCTGTGAAAGTGAACGAGAAACAGAAACCAAAATCACTTCAAGGAACAAGTGGAAGAGGAGAGCAGAAAGCTGTAATAGGAGAGCATAGAAGCTCATTACCTGTTAGTGCTAAGAGAACTGGATTAGAAGAAGGCAGATCCAAGTCCCACTCCCATGCAGATGACGGAGCATCTGCAGAAAAGGTATAGTTACAATAGAATGATCATTGTAGTTTAATAACTCTATTACCTTGTACACACAAGAAATACTTGATCTGATATTGTCAAAACAGAACAGCTGTTTGAGAAGTTGTGTCTTCATCTTGGTGTGACTATATTGTGGTTACGATGTAATAACAACTGTGATAAAATCATAATCCCACCCAACAGTAACCAGTTCCATTTTGTAATTGTATTCAAAAGAACACCTAATGTGTTGATAACTACCGAAACAGTCGCTTAGAATAAATGACTCCACGGTGTACCATCTGTTGCCATTCAGACCACACATTAGTTCAAAATGAATTTGAGAGACATAGATCCCAAACAAAGCTGTGTGACTAGTAAAGAACAGGTTTACTCCCGAGTATATATATTTAACAAACTTGTGGAATAAACCAACTTTTTCTTGTCTAAATTGGCACATATTTAGCAGTAAAGCTTTAAATGTTTACTCTTTAAGAAATTGCCAGTTAGTGGTGTTTGACATTTATACTTTAGCGCAAAGGTCTACAACTAACAATGTATAAATTGAAATAGTGTAGAGCTGAACATTTTGCTCAGCAAATAAAAGCTGACTACCAATTCTCTTTAGGGCTACCAATGGTAAGTACAGGTACCTGTCAGATGAAAGTGATTAGATTACTTTGGTAGCTCCTCATATTACATAATCTAATTGTATCTAAATGATATTTTAAAGAGATGTTTTTTTCAAATTCCTAATGTTGTAGCTGTTTTGCATGTTTGCACGTCCAGTTTCGCCTTCTGTATCAGTTCATTACTATTGTTATGTTTTTCAACCTTTGACTTTTCTTGCCAGGAGAAATCCGTTCTGTTTATAAAATGATCTTTCATGAGAAAGGTTGTGCAAGTGCACTGTCTTTCATCTATGAGAAGCCTAGAATCAACACATTTGCTTTTAAGTCATTTCAGGGAACCATAATATGTATAAATAGTTACACTGGTTCACTAACCGGTTCTTTTAGGCATATAAGGCAGTGCATTTATCCTAGATGCCATTGGTCTGTTTACACGTCCTGAATAATTTGTTTTCATGATTATACTTTAAAACTGTGTTTTATATATCTGGTCATGGTAATGTTAGGCATTTCAGAGCTAACATGTAGCACCATAGAGTGCTAGATAGTACCATTATCATCAGTGTTAGACAGAAATTGAAAAGAGAAGGAACACCAATTACTTCCCCGAGCTTGAGTAACTTATTGCCAGGTCTAATCATTTTTAAGTGAAGGAAGTGTACCTAAAATACAGAAATATTGTTTTTTCAGGTTT
>NC_092867.1:26105021-26208418 GCF_032062135.1 Pyxicephalus adspersus
TTACTGCATACAGTAATTTTTCATTTATTAATTTCAGAACCTAACCATACTTAAACATGTTTTTAACTGGATAAATGAGAACTATTACATCTAAAACTTTCCTATTTTCCACTGGCAGCCAAGCCCGATCTCTGCTTCTTTATATTCTTTCTGCTTGGTTGAAATACTGATACAGTGGTTCCAGTACCTTCCGAGTCATTGGCCCTTACCAAATACACAGTGTGTTTGAAATGTCATATAGCAGCTGTTGCACTAAAAATAATGCTTGATGAGTTATAAAAGGGGCACATTCCCATCTTCTAGAAATATGCACATGTAGCATGTTATCTTAATTACCAGTTCAATGCCAGCTTCAAACCATAGTGCCTTTTAGTCTCTTCTTACATCCATTTCAGATATCCGCAGACTTCCCCTGAGCACTGGTGTTGGAGAGAAAGTACTTAAGAGTACTCTGCCTATATATTTACCATCAGTGTATAGTTTTGTAGTCTAGACATGGACTGTACAGAAAGGGCTGATAACTGCTTATTGTTTCAGCCCAGAGAATGAAATTAGGTAGCCTAAATAGGGCTACACAGTGAACATGGACAAATTGAGATCACCTCCCCCCCACACACACACACACCAAACACCATTCTAAAGTGTTGTTGGCACAATAGAGAACTATAAAGGTAAACATCAGTATTTCATTTACTTTTTTATGGTTTGTATGGCCTCATTTTGAGAGTTTGTGGAGCTTTAAAAACACAAGCTATCTGGGTCCAGCACCCTATGAGAAAAGCCATTCTAAAGTTTGGAAAGTATTATAAATAGTACCTGTTATGGAAAGCAAAACTCTGCAGGCTCAAGTTCACTCCTAGTATTAGTTTTTTTCTACACTTTAGTTGGATTGCCAAGGTTGGTTTCTGACCTTCCACAATGTACATTGAGAAGATAAGAGATGGGAGTGTGTAAGGTCAGTCAGATGAGAAGCTGTCCCTGCCAAACTTCAGGTGACCTCTGACCAAGAATGGCATCTTCCATACTTCTATCTTTGTGATTAGTAAACAAAAAAATCAATTGTTTGGTAGATGGTTATGTTAAGCACATATTTTAGCATCATCTGTGAAACTTCAAAGTAACCATGTCCCTCCTGTGTCATAGATAAAAATATTTCTTTTTCCTTTAAGTCTGCTGGTAAAACATGCCTAAAATGCATTTATCAGGAATCTAGTGGCAGTAACAGTGAATATGAGACTGAGTCAAGCTCAGATGAGGAACGAAAGATCACTACGAAAATTACTCGGCGGAGATTGATATATAAGGTACCGAGTATGTCCGAATGCCAGCTCGGACCCCAGCATGGATTTTTTTTGAGGTTTCTTTGAACGTTTGCTTTCTTTCTAAAATCTATTATGTGTTTATGTATGTATATATATAAATATACACATAAATACATACGTTTTTATGTATACTAAACTCCAGAAGTAGACATTTTATAAGCTAATGTCAGCCATGGAACACAGTAACCCGTAGCATGGATTTAGCTGCTCTCAGGACTTAGGTTGCTGTAGACTCTCACACTATAGCTATCTGCATGTTCCTCAGTACATCTGCACTAATGCCTTGCAGGTACTGCTTTAAAAGCAGTTCTTAATAGGTAATTTTAACCTTTCTAGTTAAGAAATTTGATCGTTCTTGATTCATATGTAAATCTTCATTTTCAGTCCTTGCCAAGTGCACAAAATCAGTCTCCAGCAAATGTTAGGAAAAATAAAAGCTTTTAGATTGCCATTTGTGTCAATGAGAATGCTGATAAAATATTTAATAAAGTATATATTGCATTTTATAGCATGGCCAAATCTAACTGACCTCATAATGTTTTCAGCAGTTATAAATGATTATGGCCATAATTCAGTGCTTTCTGGTAATGATGTGACCTTAACCTTGGTTTGTTTTATTCCATAACTCTTTTGCTGTGAATATCATGTAGACCGGTAACCTCTTGCTTGTACCTCTTCCTTTTAGCTTTTCAGTAGCTGTATCAGGAGTATTTTATCTTCCCCAATGTTTCAGGATTATAAACCATAATCTAGTATTCTGTACCTAAAAAGAAGGGTGCAAGGGCTAATAAGAAACGTCTATTGTAATTTAAATCCGCAGGATGTTGGTTTCTGATAAAAATTGCTTTATTTCATCAAAACATCAGGGGAATCCTTTCATTTGGTTCCTTTTTATATTTTCAATATTCAGCTTTTTATTGAAACAAAGAACAAATGCACCTGGAAACAATCAGGTTGAACTTGGTGTAAGTGCTGCAAAAGGGTGTTTTAACTGGACACCCAAAACTTTACTGATAAGAAGTATAACAGCAAGCTCGTTCCATCATGAAAGCATAATAAAGGATTTACTACATTGCTGTTTCCCAAAACAGGTTGCATGGGTGACTAGCAGTACAGTCAAATTCCAGTAACAGACTCATGGGTGACATTATTAGTTGCATTAATGTTTTACCCTAATGTTCAAAGGCCTTATTCAAGCCACACACATACCATTTCAGGCTCGTGGCAGATGGCTTAGCCAAGTGTCCTGCAAGCAGAACCAAAAGTGTTTACTTAACCAAGAACAAGTTCACATGATAGTCACAAGCTACATACACAGATTTTTGTCTTTGCCAACAACAAATAACTGAAAGATGAATGAACAAGCCCTGCATATACTGCACCGTGTTGTTCTTATGTTCTTTGGAGAGGGCAGGGGGTTGAACAAGAGAGCAACACCACAATGCCCTCTCCTCCCTACACTTCCGTTGGTCTTCTGTCGTTCATGGATCATGGATCTATTAATAAAAATCACTATAATACCCTGTCATGTTATCCAGTGTGTTGGTATCGACACTGCAGTTCTGATGTGATTCAATAATTTTTTTACTACTCCTTATAATCTGATAGTCCTGACATAGAAGACATCTGAAGGAGATGTCCACATAGAGGACATCAGGCAGTTCTGAATGAAATATTTGTATTGTCTGTCATACCTGCCTGAACCTATACTTTTCATTGACCTTAAAGCCTATTTTTGGGCCTATGATCCTCTAATGGCATCTGCATACAACCGGCGGCGCCCTATTTTAGACCTCTGTACACTCTTATCCAATTGGGTTGGCAGGTAATACAGTACACCACAATGTATATGGAGATGGTGTTTGCCAGCAGTTCAAAGTTGGCACTCACTGTGTAGAATTAGGTTCATGTAGACAAAAGTTAGGGAGAAATAAAGGAACAAGTTGTTTTTGTAACTGCTGGAATAAATAAATAATGAGAGACTTGCTTTAACAATTAGAGTTAATATCATTCTCCTTTAACTTGGCTATATTGCCAGTTTGAACCCTATCCTGCCTTGCCATGCTGCCCTACAGCGTGTTTACTTGCCTATCCTGCATGTCTGGATTGCCATGTAAATAGGTCTTAAGATATACGATTGATGTGATGCTCTGACGCTCTTTAGGGGGATGAAGTAAAAAGCATTCCTGGTGAATCTGTTACAGAAGAACAGTATACAGATGAAGAAGGAAACATCATCACACGAAAAGTAAATGATCTGTATTTTCTGCTGCTGTGATTTCCCAGAAACCTTTGTGTGCATTGGTATATTCTAATGTTTGACAACTAACACAGTGCAGTGTTTTCATGTATCTTTCACAAGTCCATACAAGAAACACAGTCAATATTCCTGCTTCTCATAGGTGACACGGAAAGTCGTGAGACGAGTTATGGTTCCACAAGAGAAAAAAGTAGTTGGAACTGTAACAGTTGGGGCTAGTAATTCATCTTGTCGTGCTGTGGTGTATGCTGTGTATCCTACAATTTTTGATCTCTCTGACAATTTTGTTTGTATCTGTTTGGTTTTAACGGATTCCTGGTATGTTGGGGTGTTTACTACAGCGGTGTGCTGCTTTGTAGTGCATGACTGGAAGCAATAAGCAAAGTCAAAAAAGATTTTTTATTACTACATAATTTGACTAAGCTACTGGGTACCTGCTACATGACCTTAACTTATTAGCCTGGGGTTGACATAAGAAGTAAAGCATGTTTAATATGTGCATGTGATGCAGCTAGGGTAAGTGAAAGCTCACTCTACGCAGAATACCCAATCATGCAAAGTTTGTTTAAAAAAACAGGACTTCCCTTAGCACACGATTGGACAGTTGGAGTCACCCATTTAATTGAATTTTCACTTTTTAAAGTGAACATAATATGTCAACCTCAATGTGTTATATTTGATAATCACTGTATAGCATGGTGTATTCTTAATCTAAAACGCTATAAAATGCTATATTATATGGTGGTAAGTATTTCAAGTGTTGGAGAAGCAAGATGTGATTGAGACCAGTTAAAAAGTAGGAGGCTAGGAAGAGCAGTGACTGGATGGGGAAATAGGTTGTAAAGGAGCAGCTTACATGACTGGGGTGGGTGGGAGAAAGAGACATGGCTTGGCAGTGGGAGAGATCTGATGAGGAGAAGGCTGATGGTGCAGCGGATAAGAAAAGTTGCTTGATGTGGATAATGGAGGCCATGACAGGAGCAGCTTCAGCATCAGTGTACACTATGTACAAGTAGGGTAAAAACAATTACCACAGCCTAGTGTATATGATAGGTAGCCACTAGAATGCCAAATCACAGCCATAGAGATAGGCAAAGCTGCCAACAAAAGAGCCACGTGTCGGATACCACCTGAGTGGTATTAGCTTACAAACAGTGTAAATGCAGCTGGCATAGGACTTACTGAGGTGTCACTGCAAAAAGTTCTGCTCAACTAAAAGCCTAAAATCCATGGAATCAGCTGTGTTAAAGTATCCCCATGCTTCTTCTATAAGGAACTTGCCTTTAATGCCACAAGAAAATGTCCCCTACCTATTGAACAGCACTTATTTTTAATGTTTTTCATTGGTAAATGTCCCCCATGGCAGTGCCCAGCTCCCCATGCCTTTCTGCAGTTCTTCCTATCCCTAGTCTTGACAAATGGTAGATTAAATAGCTTCTTTCTGCAGTGCATGGTAAATGTTGGCATTTACCCTCTTGGAGACTCTTTCACATTTGTGAAGGTGATGACAATGGTTACAGCAAGAAATACCAGGTTGAAATACCACTCTGTTGTTTATTTTTTTTCATCTAAATCTAAACCTTACACAACAAAATTGTGGAACACAAGAGATTATTGTGGTCTATGTAGATAGATTTGTAGCTCTGATCAGCATGTAGTAGTGTTGTATAGTGTTACCCGTTGTGTTATGTTGTGCTGTAGTTTAGCTCTGTTTTTCATTTTTGTTATTATCCTATAAGTCTGTAATAACTAGTCTGGATTTATTATGATCATGTTAACTTTTTGTGTCTCTACCCTATGTCTGCAGTATTATTGCAGGTTTTCTTTTTTTTTTTTTTTGTAATCTGTCCAGTCTGTAAAAATAAATTGAAGCGGAACTCCAGCCAAACGGCTTAACACACAAACACTCAGCTGAAATACATACATACAAAATATTTGTAATGGTGTATAATCATTCCTGTTAATCACATGTGATTCTACATTGCATTTTAGAATGACATGACCATTCACCCTTGCAGCTGTGAAGCCTGATTCATTCTCCCCTCGCCATATGACAGTGAATGAGTATCAGCACACTAGTGACCTCCTTTACCCCAAAAACTATCTAATAATGCAAAAATACCTTGATACGTTCTAGACAGAATGCACTCTGCAATGGTTGCTTGGCCTAAAATCTTCCACCTTCACTTTTTTTTATGGTGTGCAGGGGGCTATGGGAAGTTGATAAAAATATGTACCTGAAACTATGTTTAAAGTGAGTTTTTATATTTGCCTAGAGTTCCGTATTGATTGTAACAAGAATGACCTCTGTTACTATATGTATAATATTTTTCTTTTCATTGCAGAGTGACGCTATTAAAGTGAAAACCAAGAAGGAAGTCCGGCATGTAGAGAAGAAAAGCTTTTCATAATACCACAGCGCTTAAGGTTAGTTTTTTGGTATACTATTTGGGAGCAGATTTATACATACATCCCCAATGTCCTGGAACTCATTCTATAGGCCTGATTTATTAAAAATCTCCAATGCTGGAGAGGATACACTTTAGTCAGTGAAGCTGGGTAATCCAGCAAACCCTAAATGGATCTGGTCAAGGATTCAAAACATTTGCTAGGAAATAGCAAATGACTTCAAAAAAATGTATTCCTGATTTGCTGGGTAACCCAGCTGCACTGATGAAAGTATATTATCTCCAGCCTTGGAGAGATATCTCACGCCCAATGTATTTGAGAGATGCTTGGGGGTAGTTTATAAGTGGAGCAAAGACGTGGCCTAGTAACTTCAGTGCAACACCATATCGGCTTTGATGGGCCACAATACCTCTTTTCACCTGCAGCATTGCTGAAGGAGTAAAATCTGAGTATTTGCTTCATTAGCTTCTATTGATCAGGGATGAGTCCAATGGCTGATTAAGGCTTTCACTGATATTTAGTAAGGAAACCTGTTATTATTAATGCTTGCTGTGCATTTAATAGTTTTGGAGCTTTTAACCACACAATATTCATTGAGACAAACAAACTAATGCCCTTTCATTCACTTCTTCTATACACTTAATAGCAAAAATAAATAGAATTTAGATATAATATTTTGCACACTAGTTATGTTTTAACTGCCTACAGTGGCATGAGATTATTTTAAATGCCCCTACTACTACTAGTAAATAAAAAAATAATTTTTTTTTCTCCACTAAATGCAGAAATTTGAACAGGCCCTTGAGTTACCAATTTAGCTTCACATCCCCCAAAATATAGTAGGTGTGATAATCTGCATTATTTATCAATTATCCTCTGTGATCTACAATAGAAGCAGTCCAAAGTAAATCTGATTTGGCTTTTGATAAGAGTTTGGTAAGGTATCTGTGCTTCCTATGACCCCATTAGGTGCTTTCTGTGATGGTGATGCTGTTCACGTTTTTAGTGCTATTCAAAAAACATGTTAAGATTGATGGTATTTTTATCATTTGCCTAGACCAAAAGGTGTTAAAACCACTGACATTTTTGTACAATTTGCCTCAATTTTGTGCCCCAAAGATGGGCACAGGACATTAAATAGGAAATTCCCCCTACATTTGGGATTTGCTAGGGGTATCCCCAAAAGAGTTGTACTCATTGGACAGTTTTTCTTTATTTCCTCCTCTGGGGACAATTCAGAAATGTTGGATTTACTCTTTCTTTCTCAGTGACAATTTTTCAAAAGTAAAAAAAAGGTTTTGCCTAGATACCTACTTTTACATTCTTAAATGGGGATCACAGACAGGAAATATCATTCTGACAGAAGTACTAAATCTTTTCTGCTGTACCAAAAACTAAAAGAAAAATGATTTGGCTATTTTTTGGCTTGATTTTAATTTATAGCTTAACAGCAGAGACCATGTTTTAGTTTTTTTATATTTTTTATGTCACCCCCTTATAGTGTTTTCCTATGACTACCCATCTTGAATAGAAGTAATGGGAAACCTCCCCCAAAGACCCAACAGATGCTTTCACCTTGTTTGGTTGGAGTTGTTTCAAAGCTACTAAAACACCATTAAACTAAAATGTTGCCCTTTCTTCTTTCCCTTAGGATCAATGGTTACTGACAGTATTCTGAAGACACTTTCAGAAGAACAGAAATTTTAGTGGAAATCACTGAAAAAAAAAAGTGTGTGTTTGCCGCTTCCACACATTAACCGCATGGGTTTTTTTTTATGCAAGAAACCTTTATTTTAGCATGAGCCAATTAAACAGAGCATGGGAAAAATCACCTTTCATTCAGATGGGGTCGAGGAGTGTGCAGTTTACAATGCAGTGTATATATGAGACACCATGCTGGTCTGGTCATCAACCCAAGCATCGGGAGATTCCTGCAACACTATCCTAGAAGATGATGTTGGTTGGACTTGTGAAAGACATATACTAATCACTAAATAAGCAACAGTTCGCCTTATTTTATCTAAACCCTGAAAGTTGGGGTCTAAAATGCTCTTTTCTTTTATAAATCATCAATTGCTGTAAATAAGTGACACTTGTATAAAATTCTAACAAGACTACAGTTCATGTTAATAACGCACCAATCGGATGTCGCTCACATATTCATAAATCCAGATAGACATCTAGTAAGACTTCACAAAAGGGTGGGTATACTGGGTGCGTCTTCACAAAATCTTGTATATTATCAATTAAAATGTTTGTATATGGAAAAAAAAATAAACAAAGCCAAGCAGATTTTACACAATTTCTTTAATTCTGCTGCAAAAGTAAATAGTACACAAAAAAACGGGAATGTTGGCAATCCCGGGTCATTTAATATTTTGGTGCATGTATCTCTTTCACCTTGATTTTGAATTCAGGTTTTTATTTTCAACTTTGCAAAGGTTACACTAAACATGAACCAAACAACATTTTAGCTCTTTTTCACACAACGCCCTTTATTTAATCTTGTCGCTGTTGCCAATATACTTTCATGAACTTTGAAGAGAAAAAAAAATTAATATATTGTACAGTAGTGCATAGTGATAGGCACTTACTGTATTGCTTTTACAAGGGTGGGCTTATGGCTTAAAAGGTGACTCTGTGCTTAGGCAAAGCACAACCAACTGAGAAGAAGCAATTAGATCTTAGGCAAGCAGCACGATGTAAAGTCCTTACTGTATTGTGTACTGGCTATAAGATGTAGACTCTTTTCAGTCAAGCCGATCATCTGTATTCATTCTAGCAGTGTAATATTAGGTTGTTAATGCTGCTGTGTTTTAAAGGGCATTTTTATTTGGATTTTGGTGAAATCTTTTTATTTGTTGATTCTCTTCATATGGAAACAGCATTCATTGATAATAGCTCTAATAACAATGTATGAAATCAAAAAAACACTGGATGATCTAGTTGATTATTTAAAACAAAAAAAAATAAATTGTGTTTAAAACTGCTTTGCGTTATTTTTTTTTATTTAGATTAGTGAAAGGGACTGATGCTTTACGTGAAAATAGGGCAAAGGAACAATTTTTAATTGCCCCCTTTCCTAGGCTAATGCTTATCCTTCTCCTCTGTTTGTCAGCAGCCCACTACAAAATTCCTGTTTTAGTTTTGTTTCTAGAGTACATGATGGCAATCGGCCCTCGCAATTAGCCATCAAAAAAATGGACAGAAAGTCACATGCTTGCCAATACCTGGAAGTAGCGAGTATTTTGTAGTGTGATAGCAGGGAGCCTGTGGATGTGAATGTAAAAAATGGAAGGGGTAGACCATCCAGTGAACATGTTACTTGTCTTGAATGAGCAAATTACAGGTTTAATTTAAAAAGAACTCCAGGCAAGGCAAAACATCACATACACCCACACTTTGTACTTCCGTTTTTGTTGCCTTACGTCAAAAAAAGTTGCAATTTGGGTTGAATATCTCAGATTTTATATGCAGCACCACCAACATGGACATTAGAGATTTAGGCTTATTGACTTCGTTAAAGGAAACATTCACTTCAGCTTGGTGAATGTGTGAAAATCGTGCTTGACTTTAATTGTCTAAATATGTGCAAGCAAAAATCGTATTCTTTATTATTCTTCCTTGCATATGATTAGGTATTCCTGCAAAAAGGAAAACTCCTTTAGTAAATCATCATTGCAGGAAATTCAAGTTAGGTGTTGCTGCAGTTTTTCATTTTTTTTTTTTTGCAATTTACTGGAGAACAAATAAAAACACTGGTTCAAAGAATATGAGGAAAGGGGGATCTGTTGCATATTGGGAACAATCAGCATTTATCTTTTATTCTTTAAGAAAAAACAATATCATTTTGTTTCAAATTTCTTTAAAGCTGCAATGTATACGTCTTGCTCTTATCAATTGAACTTCTTTATTAGTATTGCCTGAACAATATCTATAGTATTTGGCAATTCCTAGTTTGTGCATCTGGCTTTCCAAAGGTCTTTTAGTGTAGTATGGGTAGACCTGCTGAATTCCACAAATAGGCTTTGATCTGGATAATTGGATCGTCTGTCTGAAATCTTTCAATTCTTTTAGCCTCTTTCAAAACCTCTCATGGGTATGTGCAGGTGTGACTCAAAAAGGTCAACTCAATTCCCTACTTTCACTGTACAGAGAAACATTACGTAAAAAATCCACTTATACATAAAAAAGGTAATTTAAAAGTAATACAGATCTGCTTAGTTGATAGGTAAAGCGCTTATGAAAAGAAAATGTAAGCCTTTAAAGTCTGTCCTCGTTTATGAAAAAGGTACGGAATTTCTGGAGTAAAAACATATTTGCTCTGATTTAGTAGAGTGATCAGCACATATACATAATTGTAATGACATAAAACACTTCATTCGGAGGGCCTCTATTGAAGCCCTTGTGCAAAATAAAGTGCTGACAATACTCTAAAGTGTGGGACGCTAGAACGTATTTTAATGTTTTTCCCCATTGTCACGGTTTGTACACAAAGATACAGCATTGTCCAGGAAATCAGGTGTCAATCCTGTAGACAGAAGCCTTGTAGAGCTTTTATAAATCAGGCCAAATGTCTATGCTGTATTTTCCTTTTCATGTGTTTTATTTATTGGTTTAAACTGGGTGTCATTAAAAATATTTAGTAAATAATAATGGAACGGACCTTATGGATGTCATATCATGACAATTTCCAATTAAAAATGCGATATCATTAAAATATCTCCCAAGGATGCCTATAAATAAGTTATTCTAACAGACCAAAGTGCAACTTTTTTGTTGAGTTGAAACCTAAGCAACTTGATGAACAATTTTAGAAGTCCTTCCTGGAATCTAGCAATGTGCTTCCTGTTGTGTGAGAATGTCTAGGCACTCCATAGCCGTATAACTGCAGTATGAGAGCCAGGCACTGCTTACATTGACTGCTACTTATATCAGATTGGCAGTGAGATTTAAAGATGTCACTACTGCGCTCTCACTCGTGCTGGAGGCCCTGATAGGAAGAAGAAAGTACACCTATTTTCCTAGATGGCTGCCTCGTACTTCAGAAAAAAGCATTGTTGATCCCTCATGGGGTGGATAAGATAAGCGGTAGAGAAATATTAAACAATACTGGTAACTAGTTTTTGCACCCTCTTTTTGCTGTTTGCCCCTTAGTTCCTTTTAATTCCAGTTTCTTCCCTATTTATAAAGTGGGTCCCTTTCAGATACACGTCATATAATTACATGGTCTGCCATTGCTGGCACCCTGAAAATTCTAATTACATTGAGGTTCAGTGATCTGAAACAAGAATGCTATCAAAGTGACAGCCAGGGAATTAATATTATAATAACTGCTGAGAATTATAGTTCAATGCCTTGATGTATTTACTGAACTTTCCATTCCTGCCTTGCCTAATGGCATGACACACCAGACACATTTTGTTTTGGAGAAAGCAAGCCCACATTTTTATTTGTTTTCAAACTAAACTAAATCATATTAAAATGTAACTTTTACGAGAGATCTATTGTCTAAATGCCCTGCATTCATCTCTCAATGTGGTGTTAGTCATATTGTTTTTTGTAAAGTTATGTAAGACAATGATTTGTAGTTACATAACAACCAAATTATTGAAACAAGTTTGTTAAATTAGAAATATAAAATTCTTCTTCCTAATGGGGCGAGTGGTCCTGATAAGCAGCTTTTGGGCCCACTAGTTACATTAAGGGTGAATCTATGAAGTTATTGGTAGACCTTCTTGGAGCCTCTTCCACAAAGGACAATGGCCCTGAAGCAAACTCAGAAACCTGTGTTATACAGATCAGCTGGGAACAACTGGTAATGTTTATATTGACTACTCTGTCCTTACGCCGGTTTTCCTATATGAATTTAGATCTTTCATACATAAATGCAGAGAAACAAATGTCCTGCCCGAATTATGGATACATTTTACAGAGATGTTACGCCTTGTGTGTTTTAGCTATGATGGCCCAATTTCACGAGCAGTCTTGCCAACAATTTTTTATGAGTTTATGATTGTAGAGGAAATCTAATGGAGGCTTTGTGAGTGAAATATGTTAGCTGTCATGACTGGCCTGATAATGCTACTTCTTTGACTGTCTTTCCAATGTAATGTTTTATCAGTTTCCAAATCACTGATCAAAAAACATGGGGCAGATCAGAGGTTATAATTTTACTTTCCTCACAATTGTTCTTCAACTGTATGACTGATAAATAAAGTATTGAAGTCACAAAATGAGAATCCATACGTATCCCCACATGGCACCACAACATTTTGTATGTATCTATCTGGATAATGTATTTTATTTATAGAAGCAGAATTAACAAAGGCCAACAACTCATGCCACTTGTACTGAACATAATGAAGCTGGATGGAAGTCTTCAGAAGAGGTAAGCTCTGTGTATTCTGATCTATATACTATAGCTATGTCAAGCATTTGCCATGAAAGAGATTTAATCAGATCACTTTGTAAATTCAAAGCTACAGAATTCCCTTTTAAATCCCAGAAAACTGATTATCAAATATGCTAATTGCAAATGAGCTAATTAAAGAAATCAAACAGTGGCTGGATGTGCTTTCTGGTCCAGTTTCTACCTTTAATGGAAAGATGTATTGAAAGAATATGCAGGCTGCCAACATTGACTTTCCCTGAATATGCCTCTTGCCTGTAAATCAGATTCCGAGGCTCTGGCATGGAGCAAGTACACTCATTATACATTCTGATTTCATACTGACTTTCTGCTCTGCAGGCAAGGTCTTCTAAGTATTAAAATTAGGACAACCATAGAAACTAGCATTCTTAGGAGGTCAGCAATGACAGGCTCATTATCTGTATGTCTCATTTTGTCTGTATGTGTTTTATTGTAGAGAATGCATTTAATAAACATTTACAGAATATACAAGGGTTACAGGTAATGGTGGCAATCCTTTGGTTTGTTGGAGTTATTTTTTATCTAGACAGTTTGTATCCTGCAGACGGCCTCCTCTGGGTCCCCACATAAATAAAATTGATATCTTTGCAAATAGTAAACTGCAAAAAATAAATTTTAGATCATTTCATGTTCTTAGGCTTTTTTATACAAATGGAAACTCTCTCAGGTTTGTTCAAGGAAAACTGATAACCTGAGTTACATTGTTGAAGAGTAATTGCATTTCTCAGCAGCCTTAGTCACTTCCAGTTCTTTTCTCAATTTTCAATTCAAAAGGTCATTACATTTCATGGAACCTGTCTATTTGTGGTATGTGAACCTGACCACATGAATAGGGGTAGATAATGCAGTATTCAGTAACAAGTAAAACTGTCTGCATTCAACTCTACAGCCACAGAACAGTCATCACATAGTAAATACCAAACTCAGGATAGCAATAAAGTCAACGCTATCCAAACAACTAAATTCTGCAATGCAGTGTAAATAAAGGATATTTTACCTGCCAAAATGTTTGCTTTAATGCAATTGTGCTAGTGATGAATTTGTTTTCATATTTTATGGAAGAAGATGACTGTGCTTTCAGAGAATGTAACTTTATTCTACTGCCCTGTCCTTTAGGTGACAGTAAACACTATGGCCCTGTTTTATTAAAGTTCTCCAAGGCTGGAGAGAATACACTTTCATCAGCTGGGTGAAACAGAAAACCTGGAATGGATTTCCTATAAGTCATTAGCTATTTGTTAGCAAATGTTTTCAATTCTGGACCAGATCCATCCCAGGTTTGCTGGATCACCCAGCTTCACTGGTGAAAGTGTATTCTCTCCAGCCTTGGAGAACTTTAATAAATCAGGGCCTATGCTGTGATGAGGTTCATTAAGAATCCCCTACCTTCTACAAGACTACATAATTACTTCTCCCCTACACTTACAGACAAGGCCTTTCCACTACAAGCATGGTGTGTTACTATTCATGATTTTTCATGATCATGAATATCATTTTCATGATCTTCTCTCCGAAGATCCCAACTATGTACTCAAATGTTCTTCGAACAACATCACAGCCTGAGTGCTACCTTACTCAAGTAAAAATGAGAAACCTGAAGATATGCTGACCAATCAAATATAAAGGAGATGGCAACTATGCGTAAAGATTTTTAACCCAACTTGGAACCATAATAAAATTCTTCCTTTCATTATAAACATGCGGTTTCATAGTCCTCATAAGAGGACCACCATTAGCCTGGATGTCCCACTAAACCCCAACCCATCCCTCTGCATTCTATTTCCCACTATTCTCCTCCATCTCATACCCCCTCTTCATTACTTTAATATATAGATATTCATCTGATCCTATGTTTTGATGTACATGTTCGAATGCTCTACACCCACAATATTATCCATCATGTTTTTTTAAAACCTATTTAAAAAATTGAACAAGAAAAATGAATTTGAAAGTAGACCTTCAACCAAAGCTTGCATGATGATGCTCTTGGAATGGACTAGAGCATGCTTTTTTAACTTTGGGGAACCCTCAAATAATTTTCAGGACTTAGGGAAACCCTGGCAATAGCTACAATATCTAAAGCTCACAGTATTATAGTGTGGTGGTCAGTGGGAAGAACATCACCATTACAGACAGCCAAAAAGATTGGTGTCAGTGGTAAGTGACCCGAAAGGCACAGATTGCTCAAGGAACCTCTTGCAACTTCTTGAGGAACATAGGGTTCCATGAGATTATGAGAAATAGTTGAGAAACACTGGACTAGAGTGACTAATAAGAAATCTCTCTAAATAAAGTTTCAGAAGCATTCAAAAATCAGTAAAAAGCTTTGGGTGGGCATGCAATTTATCATCCATTGGATATGTATGCAGGGCAAGTGAAAATAATTATCTTTTAAAGGAATAAATGTGTGAAGCGTGCTTCTAATAATAAATACCTGTATTTTTTCCTAACATATTTTCCCTTCGTTCCTATAATCCACATTGTCTATTTCTAGATGTTTTTAAGGTCATCAATGCTACCGTGTCGGGGAGATTTGTTTTTTATTTTCCAATTTTAGTTTGTTGCATTAGTGCAGATGCCTCAATTCTATTGTTGTGGATTTACAGTAAATGAATAGGGCAGAGAAAACACAAAAGAACTGAACAAAGAATACAGGCAATGAAATGAGCAGAATTATCAGTGTTACAGTGTCCCTGAAATAACCCATATAGCTCATTGTATATTGATGACCAGTGTCTATGACAACATCTCTCAATGCCAAGAGACAAGTACAGGACACATGCTGTTCTAGAACATCCCCGGATACTCTTTGTCAAAAGTTCCATTATAACTGCTTAAATATAATGCAGCCAAAAAGATTTATTTTTATAATAGATGGTTGTTCTGTGGTAAGGATTACTTTATGCATTTAGGTTAGATGAGAGATACGGCTGCTGACCTTTTTCTGTAAATGCCTATTTCATGGTTGGTATATTGATGCACTTACACATACAGTATACAGAAAGTGTATATACAAAAGTGTTATAATCCTGACTGAATTATTTCATTAAGTATTTCATTCAGTTGGTGTATCTGGACTTGTTTCCTTATCTTTTTAAACTTTAACAGTGCTGGATCAAAAGGTCTGGGGGCGTAGAATAAGACTGCTCACTCCTAAAACCTGGCCCAATGGGCCGAGTTATGTAAGTTCTCCCAGGCTGGAGAGGATACACGTTCACCAGGGAAGCTGGGTGATCCAGCAAACCTGGAATGGATTTCTTCAATGTGATTTGTAATTTGCTGGTAAATGTTTAGAATCCCAGACCAGATCCATTTCAGGTTTTTTTGGATTATCAGCTTCACTGATGAATGTGTATCCTCTCCAGCCTTGGAGAGCTTTAATAAATCAGGTCAATGCCTTTATTTAGGCAACATATACTCACCTGAACCTATGTGCAGGATTTAAAGATATGGAGATGCAGGGTATCTGTGCATTCCAAGTACCATGCCCAATGACTTTATTTAAGCAGCATATATTCTGATCCTATGGGGATGGGTGCTGGATTTAAAGATCTGAATACAGGGAGAAAGTCATCTGTACATTCTTAGGACATCTAACGTTTTGTTGTGGAATTAATACAAAAGTAATATACCCCTATAATGCCCCTCTACTTTGTCAGGTTTGGACTAGACTGCTCACATTATGTTTTCTCCATCTTACAATGCTCCCCATTCTGTCCATCAAAATATATATTTTAGCACAATACATCAAAAGACAGGTGCTGGAAAATAGGCCGTGCCATATGCCTGTTAAAGTGCATTATTTTACACAATAACATGCGATGCAATAAAGCAGCCTGCAGAATGGATAGGAACCTTCTGGAAATAGTACACAACACATGGTTTCCATTGAGCAGAGGTAATAAGAGAGATTGCCAGGAAATACCAGGGGCAATAACCAACCAATACCCATCCTGTACCACTGGGTATCACCTACCATACTCTTACAGATAACTGAATAATCTATCCCTATTACAAACAGATTATCCAACAAAATGGAATATAAAAAAGAACATATCCTGCAGACATACCTTATCGCTCTCTAAGGTCACCTTACCTATACTCCTATTATCCCGAGATCGTGTGGTCTACAAAATATAAATACCAATTGTATTTTAAATGCATTATATCCCATAACATTTCCATGCTTGCTAGTGATATAAAATCCGATTTCATCTTTTCCTTTCCACTGTTTGCTACAAGCACATTAAAGACTACAATTATGTTGTCAAGCTTTGTCTCCTTATGTAATTATACCTAATGCCATGGTTGCTTTGTATAAGTATTACAACAGTATTACGAGCTGGGCTTAGTGTTGGTTTTATTACCATAATAGCTATTTTAATATATTTTATAAATTCATATATTATGTAAAGCCAGACTAGTATCATTTCAGTCTCTCGCAATAAATGCAATAATCGAAAAGAACACCCACTGTAAGTGAATTATAAAAATGTATAATTTGTCTCTGTAATGCTGTAGATTAAGGCAATACTTAAATACCCACTTATTATGTTGATCATTACAATTATTCAAGCAGACATTGCTGCCCAGAAGGCTCTTCTGCTCTTGTACAGCAGTGTACTATTATATGGGGCTAGCAAAACAGCTGGTGGTCTGCTTTTATAAGATCAACAATTAGAAAAAAGAAACTTTGATGTGAGAGCCTTCATTTAAATGTAAGCTGCTGTGTGTTTTCCAAGCATTTATTACATTGCTGATGCAAATTTTATTTCATTGTTTGTTTTTATAATGCCTGTTTTAATTATAACATTTCATGTCCAGGGTAATAATAGATTTTTATCAGGGGTGTCCGTCTCCAGTGCTTGAGGGTCAGGATTCCCACGCATTTTTAGTATTTCTCTAAGAGATAGCAGTGCATTTAGTAATGTTTGCTTTACAAAGAGCCAGAACATGCTCATATTCACATTGTATATGAACATTCACATGTTCATATACAAATGTTCGCTTGGTCACCCAGCAATGCATTCAATTATACTTCTGTTTGGCTAGGCAAAGGTCAGACACTGCTGAAAAGATTTTGTGAAATGAGCCATTAAAAGGCCATTCTTCAAATTTTAATATGTCATGGTTATGTATTAAAGGAAGGTTTAGTGATTTTGTACATAACTTCATTATGTGTGGTTTATCATTTATCGATATTATTACATTTTTTTTTATCTAGTTAATTTATTCCAGATTTCTATATTTGTGCTATAAGAAGCCCCTTAATTACTCCACAAATGACAAAGGGAACTAGAAACCAAGCAAAAATTTCTGTAGTATTTAGCTAACCCAAAATGCTTTGGGAAACCTGTGTCATTAAATAAATATTAAATACATGATTGAGTTTTATATGTGTGTATGATTCTGGATTGTCCCCCCATGACCCACTCTTCTTTTAGACATACTACTCTATCATACTTTTGCAAATATTACCCTATCATATCCCTATCACTTCTCTAATGCACATATTCCTCACTTATTGACTTAGCTTGCACTTACGACCATCTCTCTGACAGTACACTGTACAAAAACTGTACAGTGTACCGCAGCATGGTATCTCTCCTTCATTTATCTCGGCTCCATCCTCCTTCCTGAGAAGTGATCCTCCTCGATCTGGCTCTGCAGACCAACACTTTACTATACTCCTAACTTAACATCCAATTCACTTAATGACTAGGTCGTTGGACTGGAACCTGCATGGGCAGCACAGTGGTTCAGGGGTTGGCACTCTGGCCTTTGCAGCGCTAGGTCCCAGGTTCGATTCCCATGGAGTTTGCAGGTTCTCCTCGTGTATGGGTGGGTTTCCTCCCACATCCCAAAAACATGCAGTGAGGTTAAAAGTTTCCCCCAAAAAAAATGACCTTGGACTACATTAATGACATATGAGCATGGTAGGGATATTAGATTGTGAGCTCCTTTGAGGGACAGTTAGTGACACGACTATGGACTTTGTACAGCGCTGTGTAATGTGATGGTGATAAATACTGTATAATATTAATAATAACCTGGTCAGGTGTCCCTGTATTACCAGCTGTCATACCCTCAGCACCTTTGTCCTACACATGCCACCAAATCTAGGCATTTCTCTTTTGTACATACTGCCCAATATCATACCCTCAGTACCCCTGTCATGCACATATTACCCCTTATTTTACCCTCAGCACTCTTCACATTTCCTTGTTGTACCTTCAGAGCTCCTTTCCTGGATATACAGGTAACTCTTTTACCTCCTGCACACCATTGGCATTTACTATAAACTGTATCTGTATAAGTGTGGGTGTTTTCTTTTGCCTGTTTGACACATAAAATTGACATGGTATGTTATTTCTCATAACCTAATTTAATAAGAATTCTCATTTGTTATGTGAATAATATAGGTACACCTCTACCTATGGTGGTGGAACCTTTGTTATTTTGACCTCACATGTCGAGGATCTGGGGATTTTTTTGTTATTGATGTGTGTGGTGTCATCATGCCAAGATCAAAGAATACTCCATTTCTTCAGCAAGAAGGTTGTACATGTCAATAAATCTATCAAGGGAATTACAAGGATTTCCAAGTTATCTGAATGCAATCATTCTGCTGTAAGGAAAATAGCCTACAAGTGTTGTAGATTTCAGATGACTTTTAGATCTTTAAGAATCCCATATTGGTTTAAAGAGATCTGCTGGTTACTCTCATACATAAAAGCAAGAATACAGTTTGCCATTGAACTAATAGATAAAATGCCAGACCTTTTGAAATAATCCACTGTGGAATGATGTACCAAAAAAGAAGCTGTTACTGTAGACCCATCTGGTGCAAAGACAGCATTTTAGAGGAAGAACCCTATACATTTTTTAGGCATGAATATAGAAATATTATGGTTTGGAGTTTTCTGCTTCAGGGCCTGGGCAGCCAGCAATCATCGAGGCCACTATGAACTCTGCATTATATTAAAGTGTGCTTGATAAGCATGACAGGAAATCTGCTCAGAAGTTGAAGTGGAAGTGATACTAAAACACTCGATGCAATAACAATCTAAGAGCACAATAGCAAATTTACCGGAAAGGCTTAAAAAGAAGAAAATAAAAGGTAAAGGACTGGCCTAGTCAAGGCTGTGATTTAAAACATTGAAATGCAGTAGAGGATTTGAAGTGAGCAGTTTATGAAAGGAAACTCACATACATAATAAAAAGTGTCAGAATGTCCAACATTTTCGGGAAGTTATAGAAAAGAGGCAATATTGCCTTATGCAAGGCTCAAGGTTGTACTTACTTTACATGTAGATACTGTTTGAATTAAGATCTAGGTTTACTTTTTAAATATGTTCAAAAACTCATTTTTCAAAATTATTTCCATGGGCAGTAATTCCTTTTTCACATGGCTGTATGTATAATTACAATTTGGGTGCAGCAATAATAAGCAAATTTACAAGTTTGTCAGCCATTGTTAAACTATTAATCACACTTCTCCCAGTGGCATTTAAAGAGATGGGAGCATTGTATTTTAGTAGTAATAAATCCTTCAGCTAGGATGTAATACATGTTTATCTACCTCACCTCCCATAAAATGCAAGGCTTTATTAAAACATCTTGTCTTCACAACCTCAAAGAAATAATTCATGCCAAACAGTAGGGATTAAACTGTATACATTTCAGCTTTGAAATTGATCACATTGGAAAGAAGGCATTAAATTGCTGCTCAGCAATCAATTTTATAACAGTGACTGGTCACACTGGTCAATTTTTCCACTCGTCATACTTCCGAAAAGGAGTTTATGACTTTTTCATGCAGAGATCTCTGCTCTGTTTTCCAGTTTTTGATAACACCAGGGAAGGGTTAGAACCCACACCAGGTATATACAGCAGTCTATCCTGTTTATCCTGGTACCCATTCTTTGTAGCAGGATAATGGTCTATAGCAACTCACATGTAAAGAAAGGGTTTCCTACACCTGCTCCTGTGACAACTATGAGGTTTGCTCTCACAGATATTTTTATCCTTTAGTTGTGTCTGTTGGTATACCTAGCTATCCCTTTTACCCTCGGCATATGCAAAGAACTGTTTTGCCCCTCTACCCACAATATAAAATCACTCAATTTACAGGTGACCCATAATATCGCAGCTGAACCTAACCGGGAATTCCTAGCCAGAATTTGTAATTGTATTCCATAATGAGGGCAAATGAGGTTAAAATTGAATACCCTAATATTTGAATCCCTCTAATTTACCAAATGGACCGTTTAGTGGCCTCAACTGGAATTAGGAAATGTGCAGTTGATATACTGTACACCCATGTTTACTGTTTTACCTTCCATAGATTCCACCAGTCTTATGATTCTGTTTTTGTGACCTCTACAATATTACACAAGAAAGTCATTCTAAACATTCCTGATTTATCTTTAATTGTTGTGTTTCCTCTCTGCTCATTGGACAGAAGTGATTATAGTAATCCATCGTAAAAGTTTGCCGTGGAGAGGTGACACAGGAAGCTGGAAACCACTCATTTTTGTGTGGCACCTGTCTATGTGTGCAATGGGTGAGGATTTGTGAATTAGGAAGCAGAATCACAGTAAGAATGTTTATATAAATGGTTCAAACTATGCTTTTAGGTGTTTACCTGCCTTAGAGTTGGATCTGGAAGATGGTGGGATTCAATAAGGATGTCATTGGTCTCCAGGTGACAGTAGCCCAATTAGATAGATAGATAGATAGATAGATAAATAGATAAATATATTCATTACCAATCTGAGACTGAGACATAGCAGTAAAAAGGCGTTGCTATACAAGCACAAAACCATTGCCGTTTGGTCAACGTTCCCATACAAATAGATCAAAGATGGTTGCTGTCTGCCAAGCAGCTGAAGTATAATTAATCTTCACTTTCCGCTGTCATGCAGTTGAATCACCCTGTAATTTGTAATCGGCTTAGTGGGCATAACTGTGGGTTACTTGTTCATTAAACAGTATCGGATTGAACTTACTGGCAGGAATTTGCTTCTGGCTGCTCTTACCAAAAAACCTAAATTCTTTGACTAAACCAAAACCCACCAGTCTAAAGGAGTTCAGTTTTCAGTTCATGTATAGCAATAACTGCATACAAACAAAGCATGCCTTTTGATTATATAAAACAATGGTACTGTGAAGAAAACTGTTATTGTTTATCTTTGTCACCATTGCATCATGGTAATCTAATGACATAAACTGAAATATTTAAATAATAATGTTTGAAATTAACTTTTGTTACATGTCTACCTTTCAGGCATATCATTCACATATTAAAAGATGAAGAATATGAAAAATATTGGTGAAAATGGCTCTGATATTTCATTCCTGATCATTGCCTGTTACTGCTCCTGTTGCCCTTGGGTTGATCCAGCCCTGACTCAGCAGCGGTAGTCAGAAACAAGTTAGTGGGGTCAGCTGAATAACAGATTTTCCGGCATCAGGAAAAGCCGCAGAGTTATTCAGCCATCAGAGATATCAGAGGTTAAGTATGAGAGAAGCTCCAGGAAAGCTTTGCAAGAATGCAATGCCGTGGGAAGTTGGATATTGTACTATTGAACAGTAAAAAAACAACACATTTAATCAGGACTATTCCAAAACATAAAAGGGGCCCAGGATGAAGTATATGTAAGTAGGCATACAGCATATATAATGCAAGATGTAATGTCTTGTAAAAATTTAAACATTTTCTACAATGTACTGTAGTAGAATCTGATTTTTTTAAAAACAATTATTAGTTTTGTTTTAAACTACGATCATGTACAATGTAAACAAGGCCAGGCTTCCATAACTGGTTCCAGTAACCATACAGCTAGATTACAATATTGTGACAATATGTTACTAACAATTTACGAAATGACAGTATTTCTATCAATGGTGAAAATGTGTGATATGATAATTATACCTTAGTACCCTGATTACCACTGCCTGTAAGTACATGTGGATAATGGTAAATCATACTCAGGTAATGCTCTCATTTTACCATGGATAGGGAGCACAGCTCAGTTTGGTCCCAAATCTTCCTATCCAATTTTTTCACAACTGCCCATCCCTTAGTTCTGATGCATCTGTATTAAAGAGATCCTGAACTGAAAGTTGTGTCCCCATAAAGAAGAATATAAAGACTGGTTACCAGTATTGGTTATGGTTCCCTGCAGATGATCTACTCCATCACAGGCTTCTAATGTACCTCATTATGTCACTATGTGTAGGCAGCCATATTGGTGGAGGATCATGGTTTTGCCTCGTCATATCAGAGCTACTTTCTATGGACTGGCGGGGGAATATTCAAGAAGCAGCAGGGGAGTTACAGATCCACAGTATAAATCAAACAGAAACAGGAAGATCCTTGTCTGCTAGTCCTCGGGTACAGCTTTCTCTCAGGTAAGAAGGGTGTTGGAAAGCACCTGTAGATATGTTCTGGGTGCATGACCAGGCCTTTCGTTTTTTATGAGACAAAAAAAATTCCAAGACAAGAAATAACTTAACCATGTAGTTCCACAAAGGGGATCAACATAATAGCAGTAACAGCAGCCTCAAAGAAAAGTCTAGTGTCCATACAGGTGTCCTACAACATCATCCAAGAATCCCCCATGCCGGATCAACAAATGGCTACACCTCTTTATTATTGAAGGGGAAGCAGTAGGGCGCCTCTTGCTCATCCCACCACCCCTTCCCTTTCGTAGAACAGAACAGGCTGCATGTCATTTTGTCTGTACAGAAATTGTTCCAATGTCGCTAGAAATTATCACAAAATATTTTTGATTGGAAATAATTATTTGTGAGAATTGGGGGATTTAAATTATTAAATGTTTATTTTGTATGGGAAAAACGTGTATCCTTTTCAGCCTTGGAGAGCTTTAATAAATCGGGCCCATACTGTTCCATTATACTGGCCTTTGAAAATAAATAAATGGAATTAAAGAAATGTTATAATTTAGTTTTGTTAAGTCTGAGGAACAGTTTAATGTGGTAGAACACATTTTGGTATGTAGACATTATTTTTTAGTATATAAGTCTAAAAATCAGACCAAAAAGAAAGACAATTGAGAAGATAAAAGGTCTAAGTTACATTTTCAGGAAGACAAGTCACATGACGTGTGAAGAACCTGGAGGAAAAAAGAAGGTGTCGCTGGATGATGAGCACCGGGTGATGAGCACCGGAGAGAAGACGAAAGCTGAGCCAGTGCAGGACTTGCTTGGCTCAGTTTGTGGATGGACCAAGGGCTTGCCATTGGGAAAAGGTAGACATTTTTTTCATGAAAGTTCCACTTTAAATTAGAAATAATTTGGGGCTATAAAATATGGATTCTAAAAGCAGGAGCTTCCAAAATGTATGTTGAGATAAAAAATTTTTTAAAAAGGAAGCATTCTTGCAATATCCAACCCATGATCCCATAATACAGCATCAATATTCTTTTTTGCAGGGTTCAGCCTACTGTTGTACGGACTACATGTGTGTTCGTCAAGACATTATGGATATGTCAACTGACTACCAGTCACACATCTGTTTCATGCATGATTGTTTGCTGTCGTTTGTACACATGGTGGAAATTAACAATTGCCCAAAAACATAAGCTAGGCTGGATCACTTTTGTCATCAAGATTTATTATGGTTTGGAGCATCGGTTGCCAACCGGTGTAGTCCGTGAGAAAATTTTGGTGGTCAGCGGCACTGGCTCGTGCGCCCCCCAGCAGGGTAAGGAGACAGACCCCGCTAGGAGTGGCCAGAGCCACAGACCATGTCTCCCGTATACATCAGGCTCAGGGTGGTGGGTGGGTTATGACGTCACCCTCGGGGAAGTTTCTTGCCCTATGAGTGACACACGGCTCCCTGCGCATGTGCGGTCCGTGAGATTAGTGCTCCGTGACGTCCAAAAAGTTAGCGACCACTGGTTTAGGATGGTGGGAAGGATTAGCATTAAACACACATTTGTATAGAGGTATTTCAGGGCATTAATATTTTAGGGCATTCTGCCCACTTTTATTCACTCCGACCACCAGAAAATTAAATCCATAGCAGGGGATCAGTGTCCTCACCAATTGGTCAAAGCACAACTTTCCCCTTCCCCCTGAGCCACCTGTCCCCATTCTTCAAATCCACCTAAATCTCACAGGTACACTGCTTTTTATTATGGGCCTCCAGGTGCTTCTAGCCCCCCTCTATTTCAGCCTGGAAGAGGGATGGAGTGCTTGGCTCACCCATTTCTTCCAAGATCTCAAATAAAATGCTGCAAATCTGCAGCACTGCAATTACCCCCAGCCTTGTTCAGGTCCTTTATTCCCCTTCCCAGGTGAAGTTGGGGTAAATGCAGCCAAATCCCCTCAGAATTTGGTCTCACATTTTTCATTACATTACTATAGTTTTAAAAAGACATTTTTACATACAAAACCTTTAACCCTTTCCCTGACCCTACTATCACTAACCCCCGTGTTCTTTTCCATGTCTGTTGGTTCTACCCCCTCCTTTTTTCTGTTTTTATGTATGAATATTTCTACAGTTCAAAATTGTTCAGGATTGGCTTTTATTTGTGCTGGAATTCTATGTTAATGCTGTTTGTTATGTATGTTTAATAACTTTGAATATTTTTAATGATGGGACAGATTTCTTTCATTTTGAACATTTATCCAGAATCTTAATAGGCCTTTATGTATCTAGAGCAGTACAGGTAGTCCCTGAGTTAGGGACATCCAACATACGGACAACTCCTAGATAAGAACGGGGCTTCCCTGCTCGCTTGTGTGCAGGACAGAGACTTGCAGGAGAAATCTTTTGCTAAACACAGTTGAGGTTGTGGGTGATCTTAAAGCGTACCTAAATTCAGAATTTTCACTTTACATAAAAGGGTAGACAACCCTGTGGGATTGAAGGTAAATGCATTTTTGTTGTTATGGGGGACATTTGATTTTAGTTCGTCTTTAAGAGTGGAGCTGATCTGTAGCATCTTGTAACTCTTTAATGACCCAGACAAACTCTGCAATGGTTTCTCCATCTCTCTGCAATGGTTTCTCCATCTCTCTGCAATGGTATATCCAACTCTGCAATGGTTTTGCTCCAGAAGTTAATGAATGTCTAGGCTCCATACATTTTTTTTTTGCTTTGTTTTAGCTCACAGTGAGGATTATATATCAGTAACTGAGACCATGCTGCCTAATATTATGTTGAGATAAACATCTGTCCTAATTGTATTTATTAAAATAATGTACATGTTCTGACTTACATACAAATTCAACTTAAGAACAAACATACAGTCCCTATCTCGTATGTAACCTGGGGACAACCTGTATTTCTTGGCCTTTATAACAGGAGGGAATGCTTGGGAAAACTTTTATTTCTTCAGGGAAACCCTTCTATAATGACTATAGCCACAGCTCACAGTAATTTATAATGGTGGTCAGTAGGAAGAATGTCACCTAGCAACCTCTGGAGGAACTCTGGCTGGGATACACTGTTCTATCGGGTATTGCTTTACCTGTATGGTTCCATGAGGGGTCGCTGTGTCTAAGCAGCGTTGTTGGGAATCAGAGCCGAGCACCCTCTTGTGTGGACTCGTTGGTGTGTGTCAGAGTGTGCGCAGTGCAGTGCTCGCGCAGAGGGCGGGTGTGTGTGTGAGGTGCTGCCGCCTGTCCCCCTCCTCGGTCTATACACAGCCAGCCGCGGACATGGCGGACAGCGCCAGCGAGAGTGACACAGACGGAGGCGGCGGGAACAGCTCAGTCGCCATGCAGACGTCTTCTTCGGCTTCCTCCTCAAGCAAGTCCGGTATCGTCATCTCGCCCTTCCGCCTGGAGGAGCTGACTAACCGACTGGCCTCTCTGCAGCAGGAGAACAAAGTGCTCAAGATCGAGCTGGAGACCTACAAGCTGAAGTGCAAGGCTCTGCAGGAGGAGAACCGCGACCTGCGCAAAGCCAGCGTCACCATTGTGAGTAGCGGGCGGCACCTGTGGAGTGCCAGCTGTGGGCCGGGACATGCTGCTACTTGTAGTTCCACAGACAGCCCGGGAACCGAGCCATGTGTGGCCCCTGTACGGCCTGCCATACACATGGGGGGATTGTCACCCATCACTGGCTCCATATTAATATCTGGGTGGCCTGGTCACGTGGGGGGTGATGGGTGAGGATGTCAGGTGATCAAGCACAAATCATGGCAGAAATGTGTCATGTGGTCAGCTCATGCCTTTGCCCTTCATTTCTGAAGATTAGAGCCAGCTAGAAGTGTCATTCATATAAATAATGCCATGGCACACATTATATGGGCAAATCAATGCCATGGCACACATTATATGGGCCGATCAATGCCCTGCCACACATATGGTCCGATCAATGCCATGACACACATTATATGGTCAGATCAATGCCATGGCTCACATATGGTCCGATTGGTGCCATGGCACACATATGGTCCGATCGGTGCCATGGCACACATATGGTCCGATCGGTGCCATGGCACACGTTATACGGTCAGATCAGTGCCATGGCACCTGTTATACGGTCAGATCAGTGCCATGGCACCTGTTATACGGTCAGATCAGTGCCATGGCACCCGTTATACGGTCAGATCAGTGCCATGGCACCCGTTATACGGTCAGATCAGTGCCATGGCACATGTTATATGGTCAGATCAATGCTGAGCCTATTGCAATGGGAGGGGCATGGTGGGCAGAGTCCTCTCATAGTTTCTTGTATAAACCATTGACTCATGGTGACATTCCCTTGCACTGATCACGCCCCTTTATAGGTTTTTGTTGCTGCACCTCCATAATCCTTTCCATAAAACCTTTTATGGCAACAATACCATTGTTCGGGTAAAGAGACCCTGTCACATTGCCCATGCAGGGTCTGTGTGTGTCAATATGTCTGTAAAGTGTCCTTCTCCTCCCGTATCTGCACCGTGTCTCTGCTCTCTTGCCTTGTCACAGCCAGCAATGGAATCGCCTGCTGTCGGTGGCCAGGGGCAGATGTAATGTTGATCCCCTGGTCATGTGATGCTGCTGGGCCTGAGCACAGGGCAGGTGGTCACATGATCCTGGTACCTGGAAGCTCCAGGTAGTGGAAAGAGCAGCAGCAGGAGAGTGCAGGAAAGGTGATTGTAAAAGGGTCGGGGACACTTGTTTTACACAATGTGACTTTGCACTTCACGGCTGATTCTGTGCCTTTAATTGTCATCGAAATAAAGTACACAATATTATATCGTCTGCAATAATGACCGGCCTGAATCACTAAAGTGTGACTTTAGTTCCCAGTCCAAGGTACTTTGCTATTCATTGTATTGACAAGATTCAGGCAATATAATATACATATATATATATAGCGAGAGAGAGATTACATTTCAGTATATTGCAGGAGCTAGGTGATTTATAGCAGTTTTTTAAAATCCTATTTTTGTAAATCTGTCATAGTATAAAATCACACAGATCAGTCCATCTGTAAAACATCTAACCCAAGGGTGTTCCAACACGCATGTACCTGCCTTGCCTTGACTGCAACCCCCTGCTGCACAACAAAATGATTGTTTATTATTGTGGTTAGCACCGTATACTTTGACTATATTCCCTTGAGGAAGCCCATGATGACACCATTGCCTTTTGCAAATGGATATTTTGGGCACTTAGCGGTCACTGATGTCTACATTAACCTCTCTGGCGGTCTGATAATATCAGTATTTTTAAGTGTCAAAGCAGTACATTTGACACTTAAATATACTTAATTTTTAAAATTTTCCGCCCCTTAGACTCAGACGTGCCATGCCCACGCGATATCTGCATCCTCTAACCTCGCATTCACACGCACATGCTGCTATCGCCAGAGGATGCCGCGGGCTCGTGGAGACCAGGTAAGCTTTACAATTCCACCCAAAGTGTGGCTCGGGGTTACTGCTTTTGGTACTGAAAATTACCCCGAGCCACACTCTGAATTACCACCAGGGAGGTTAAGAGCCATGTTGCCTTCCTATTGACTGGTAATTGTCATGGGTGGCGCCACCTAATTAACCAGCCACAGCTGATTATTGAATTATTTTTTGTTGCTGGAAGGGAAAGAGCTGATAGTATTCTCCCTCTAATTTTTTTCCAGCTGGATGGGAAGAATCTGTAGGCGGGTGGTGGCCCTGTGTTGTGACCCAACTTTCCAAAAACAGTGGGGCGGTTACTGAAAAGTTCCGGGTGGTGCACCTAGCTAAAAGGGGCTGGGGGGAACACTGTATAATGCTTCTTTAATATCAATACTCTATCCTGTGCGCTAATATTACAATACTATACAATATCAACATTTCCTTACACCTGTGTTACATAACATTTCACTTTGCAACATCAAGCAAAGAATTATCAGCCCTCTGGGCTGACTTTGGTTCCAGATGCACCCAGTAATTGTCAGATACCTGAAAAATTTATCAGAATCGGATGATCAGGATGTCAACTGATACTCCTGAGTCAACATCAGCCAACTCATGGTTTAGCTTTATGAATTTGTCAGCTGGGTTGGAAGGTTTTAGTCTGTTGTTCCTGTTCAGTGTTAAGTGCCAGGGTTGTATGATGTTCCTGTAAACAGAGATAATTGGTCACTTTTGGGATTGTTGTTGGGGGTGGACTCTTTCTATTGCTTGCTTGCTAGGAGGTCATCAGGTTTGTGGGTAGTTTAACTCTATTTATATAATACATTGGAAAAAGTTGTCAGTCCGGTAAATAGTGTTTGTTTCCTGTCCGGGTTAAAATGATCTTAAAGGTGCACGATTCTGAGCTATGGGGTTCATGTTGGATTCACCACCAAGTGAGAAACAGATTCAGAACAATCATGTCACTGATTAAGACTGTAAAGCATTGCTCAACCCAGAATTTTTTTTTATGCCGGGTAGGCAGAAATTGTAGCGGGGTGACAGCACTAAATGACCCAACTCATCAGTAACCACCCAAAAACAGCCGGGTGGTTGCTAAAAAAGTGCAGAGTGGTGTGCCCAGCTAAAAGGGGCTGGGGAGAACACTGGTAAAGTCTGAATTCCATCTTTCTTTCTTGTTCCAGTGGTGAAGCCAAAGATTTAACGCAGCTTCCACAATCTCTTCAGAAACAAGTACCACTCGTAGTTCCTTCTTTATAGGTCCATTTGAAAGTAAAACTCCACAGAAAACACTAAAGAAAACAGTGAAATACATTTGTGCATTTTGATTTATTCACCCCTGCCACACTGCAGAACCCGGTGGCCCCGTGCTCATCACATTGTGTTGTCTGTATCTTGGTCCGAGGTTCACAGGGACACCTTTTACTTTGCTCATTTTAAAGAATACAATTGCATAAAACCTATGTATACTGTAGTGGTAAAATTAGGCTTCATGTAAGTAGGTCAGTATTGTGCAGTTTTAAATTGTGTATTAGAGACTGAATTACTAATTGGTCTGTTAGTGATCCCAGTCTCCAGGTTGTAACTGAAGTCATCTCAAGATTGGAACATGTATTGTAAGGAAATGGAATTAAAGTAATATATTTTATTTAAAGCATTGATCTTGAGGGCAAGTGCTTCTCGTGGTCATAGCTTCATGTTCATTACACTAAGTGATTGGATGCGTTTGTTTATTAAGAGGGAAGCTCTGCTTGGCATTCTAAAGAAACTTGGTTTATTTTTAGTTTTATTTTTAAAACTTCTCTTACAGCACTAATACAGCTTTAGCAACAGCAATTAAGGAAATAGTTTAGCGTTATCAACAATATTCAATGCTTTGGGTGGTTTTTGTAGTTGGCACCTTCTTTTTCTTTATTTAGATTGTAAGCTCTTCTGGGCAATGTCCTCTTTCCTCCTGTGTGACTGTCTGTATTTGTCTGTCATTTGCTACCCCTGTTTATTGTACAGCGCTGCCTAATATGTTGGCGCCATATGAATCCTGTTTAATAATAATAAAAATATTAATTTATGTCTTTGGAATAACACAAAGAACTTTGCCCCATACCTACTGTTTATAGGGTTCACTTAGATTCTGATGGGGGTTATACAGCCTCTTTATTCGTCATCTACAGCTGCCCCTAAATGTCTACATTGATATTTTTTGACCCTTAATGCTACAGTCACTGACTTGAGGCTGGGATACAAATATGTTTTACTGCCCCATTCTCCCGTTCTGTCCCTGACAGATGCTTTACTTGGACCTCCTTTTGCCACTGCTCCCCCAGGTTGAATGATGCTAGGTGGGATAATAATTCCAGGAAACATGAACCCGTCCCCTATGGTGGTGTGCAATCACACCGACCCGGACTCTCTGTACAGCTGCACAGAATTGGAGTCACACATCACTATATGGGCTCTGTTCTGTGCAACCAGCTCTTCAGAGAGAAAAGGACCCCCTTATGTAGCATGGGACTGAATGCTAACAATTGTTACATACATTACAATGCTTTAACATAGCGGCTACATATTTGACAGCAGTGAGCAGTACTCCACCGCTCACCTCCGCCTCCATTCATTCTCATAGCGTCTCCCCCTAGGCAAGGGTTCACTGGCATGAGGAGGAAGGGGGAACTGCTCCACAAACTCATTGCCTGTCTAAACATTCATTAAAGCAACTTTTCTTGACCTTTTAGCATGGGGAACCCTTACAAAATTTTCAAATCTCAGGCAACCCATGCTATAATAATCATATCCACAGCTTACTATACATTAACATGGTGGTCAGTGGGAAGAATCTTACATTGTTGGCCAGTAGGGAGAATTATTCCCATAAAGATAGTCATTGGTGTCAATGGAAATTGGCCTGAGAGGTCCAAATTGCTCATTGCTCAAGAGCCCTGGATGATCCCTAGTTGGGAAACACTGCATTAACATTTTTTTAAAGTGTTTTGTTTTCAAAATGATTGTTTAGCTTATTTGTAAATACATATACTTACCTAAAATATGTTCAAACATAAACTTCCTTGTTTATTTTTCAAATCACACATTTTGGAATTTGTATTTGGAAGCGCATTAGGCAGCATTTTATTGTTAGCACATTATTTCCTAAAGTGGAATCAAACCTGGCCAACTCACCTGTTTGCGTTCCAGTGTTGGGAACTGTAATCTTCCTTCTATTCTTCCTCGATAATATTATTAATAGGAAGGATTTATATAGCGCCAACAACAATAACACAGTGCTGTACAATAAATAGGGGTTGCAAATAATAGAATAGGACAGTGACACAGGAGAAGGAGAGGAGCCTGTCTTCCATAAGATCTTCAGATATATTGATTGGCCTTGCCAGGATAACCTAACCATACGTCATCCCGACACATGCAAGGATGCCAAGTTTCCCTTACAACTAAATCTGACGTTGCTCATACACAGCTCAGTTTTTTTTTTTTTTTTGTTTTTTTTATTTACCAGAAACCCAAAGTGATCAGGCTGAACATACAAACTTAACATTGGAACTTGGAACTAGTTCCACTTTAAAGGACAGGTTAGTTTTGAAAAAAGAACTCCATGCTGCACCTCCCTAGCTTGATATATTGCAAGCTAACATACCACTCAGGTGCCTACTTTACTGCTTCCTTTTTTTTTTCGACGCTTTTCGGTAACATATAACCGTGCCTTCCTTCTATGATCATTTTTTTTTTTGGTGTATGGGGGTCGAGTTTAGTGATTGGGCTTGCACATCATTTCTGCAAACCACTGAAATCCTGGCCAATTAACTAATAAACAAGAACTTCAGTGACTTTCTATTTTTCTGAGGTCATTTTGAGATGAAGATATTTTACCAATTATGGATGTGAATAATGCTTAGCAAAGTTTATTTAAAGATTATTCAACGCAAAATAGCATTTTTTGGGTGGATATAGTGGGTTAAGTCACCATGAAGTAAAAGAATTCAGTAGCTAAATTAAACCGGTGGCACTAGACTTCCCACGTATTTTCAGCTTGCAGAGCTATTACACATCGGTTGGAGTTTTTTTGAGGAATGGTAAAGGAAAAATGGAATTGAAGGGGTTAGCAGACCTGGAGTCTAGGGTGAAAATATTTTGGTGTTTTAGTTTCTGGTAGATATAAGGAACTATTGAGCCTATAGACACTCAACTTAAATATTTTACTCAAATATAAGTAAAATACCATAACTTTAAGCAAAACTTTCACTTAAAAAAAACTTATCTGTGAAAATCCCTCATATGATCCACAAACCAAGCCCAGTAAATCCTGCGCTGTCTCAGGTTCCCTTTTCTTTCTGGGACTTGCTATTCTGTCCAGCGGTGACATCTTCATCTTCCTTACATCACCCAATCTCGCACTGCGCAGGTGCAAGATCGGGTGATATGTCTTCTTCCACCTTATTTGGGGAAAGCCCCTTGACGTATGGACATGTGGCATGCGCAGAAGCAGCAGATCACAGCTTCCTGGGATTTGTGATGTGTGTATCCTAGTAGGCTGTGGAGTTTCCCCTTGTGGTGACCAGTCCACTGTAAATCATTGCTTGTGTTTTATCATTTCCTCAACACCCCATAAACACTTTGTCTCATACGTAAAATACCTATTGCATCTGGCCAACAAAGCATTTGTAGTGTGATTCATTTTAATATTATTGTTTTGTTATTGTTAACAGACATTTTTGATTGGAATGGACTGATCTTGTATCTATGTACGGTTCAGAATTCTATACCTGTACTAGCTGGTATAATTTATTCTATTTGTGCAAACCTGCCAGGTCTGCTTTATGGGAAGGGCAGGACCTGTAAAGTCACTTTTGTCAGATAGCTGAATCTTCCGTTGCACACGTTTATTACCAAATAAAACCTTTCTTTAGTAGGAAAGTGATATCTAATACCTAAAAATGTAAACTCTGCAATTCATTATACCTTATCTGAGGAAATGGCTTAAAGTTGATATCCAGCCAAACTTCTTTTTAATAGATTTGTTTATGGCAGCTACAGCTTAAAACTCTTAAATATCGCTAATTTTCTTGCAGTCTTTTCTCTAGGGAGATTTCCCTTTACTTCTTACTACAGCAGTAAATGAGAGGACATTTCGAAAAAGTTACATTTTCATCCTTTTGAGTTGTTTCCTGCGCAGGAGTTTTTATATACTGACAAATAAAGGGGATACGTCTCCCCAGTGGGGATACAGACAGCGATACAAAATTGACTGAATGTCTAAGGTTACGTACACACGTGCAATAAATACCATGGGAAACGAACGACTGTTCGATGATTGTTAACAAAAGAAGTGCACAACAACGCCAATGAAAGAGGAATGTCACTGGAAGCGAACGTCCGTCCCAACCGATCTGATGGGGCGACGATCGTTCACTATCTATTGTGTGTACGGTCATTCAGTGATCGTGGATTGTTCTGTGATACACTTTCTCCTTTACACGTCACTTCCTGCATCATTCAAACACTCGCATCTAGTGTGTGTACATTATTAGTGGATTATATTTTAACAATCGTATTGTTACAGCACGTACAGAATTGTGCACTATATGATTGTTTAAAATAATCGTTGATCGGTCTTTAATTGTTTGTTTTCGAATGATAATTGTTGCACATGTGTACGTAGCCTAACTCTTCCCTTTGTTATCCTGAAAAAATAACTTAAAATACATTTTAAAGGTTATACAAACCCAAACAATGAACTTCTCCTTTTTGGTCTGTTAATGAGCACCTAATGAGCATTAAACATTGCAGTTGGCGTTGTATGAAAAACTTGCTTTAAATAACAAAAAAAAAAAAACTTGCCTTTACTTCTGATGAGCCCACAATCCCTTCACAGTCTGATTCCGTTCGTCCTGCACATTATCCACACTTTTATATAATATTACAAATGATAGGTCTTATTTAACCTAATAAAGATGATCTGCTTCATAGGCCAAAAACCTTTATGCCCAAAATGCATATCCATGCCTGGCCTTTTCATAAAACTTTTAGTATTCAAATGATTACAATATTTCCCTTTAACAGCAACACTACATTCATGCACTTCCTCTAATGCAATAGATGCAAATGTAAAGACCTCACAAGATGGCATATGATAATATAAAACATGGATAAAGCATAAGGTAACACAGATTTACTAATGTACATGCATTCACTCTTGTTACCTTTTAAAGTGTACCTAAAAAGAAGCTACTCCTTCAATAAAATACTGATAGTATACCTGTTTTTATTGCATGTCATCTCCGTGGCTTTGCAGACACCAGCTGAAGATTGTGGTAATTGGACCCATGCAGCTCTCCAATTCCCATGAGTCAAGGATAGGCATGACCTATTCACCAGGTCACATTTCCTGATAGTCATGACTGCCTGGTGATTTATATCTGACCAGCTCTGCATCAGACTGGCATTGCACAGTTTTTACTGTGATCAGTTTAAATCGGACATTTCTGTTAACGTAAAAAAAAAAAAGTCCACATTTACCTGTTGAATTTGCTTGTTTAAAAAATGTATAGGTTGTCTGTTAACAGACTGTCAGTATGGCGTTGTATCTGCAAGGCTGCATCTTTTGTGAATGTGTACTGGTGGTGTCAGCAAACCTGACAATTCATTACTGCTTTTGGCATGAAAAATATGTGCAGTGTTCACGCACAAATATATAGAACACAGTACAGCATGGGGCAATTTTGGAAGACATCGTATGTTACTAGGAATTTATTTTCTTCTGTGAAGTTCTCTTTTCATGCTAATGTAGTATTAAAATACACTGTTAATCATCATTTTCAAGTCTAACTTGGGAATACTTTCCACAGTATTCTGAGGTTGTTTGTGGGAATCTGTGTGAGTTGCTGCTCCAGTTTCATAGCATTTAGGAAAGAGTTGTCTGCAAAGTGTTTGGGCATTTTGTAGTTTTAACGTCTATATATTATACCTATAATGAAATATTATATACAATGCCATTTCTGACCTGGTTCCAAAATGTACAGCTTGCCTGGTTGGTGTTCTGATCTTCTGCCTTTATTACTTTCTCAATCACTGACCCAGAATAAGGATACAACTCGGGTGTTCAGTAATTGTCACCCAGATATCTGGCTGACTTTTTTTTATATTCTGCATGCTTGTATCAGGTGTGTTACTGGCACTGCTGAGACATTCGACATTCTTAATGACAGCCTGCATGATATCTCACTATAATTCCTCTTTAAGGCTGATCTCCCAAGAAACTATACAAAAACCTGTGTGGTTAGGGCATCCCTTTCACTTCAAGGGTTAAATACTCACCATTTTTTTTTTTTTGCTTAAAGTAATATTAAACAGCAGTTTTCCTTGCTTTATATTTTGCTCCTATGTGTGTTACCCCTTGCTCTTTTTTGTTGGTAATAGACTCTGATGTTGTCACATTGTGGGACCTGCAGTCCTACTTAAAGGTTTCCCACAACCCAGAGAATCCAAAAGAAGAGGAAAGCCCCATCTGCTTGCTAAGCAAGATAGGAGGACTAAAAGTGCTTTTTTTCTGGTTCCCCAGGCAGAAAAGAGTATTCAACCCTTGCAGTGCAGAGGATGCCATGGCAAGAGTAGCTTATTTTCCCAAGAGTTTTACATCTTCCGCCTCTCTGAGTGTAACTTCCCTGGTTAAATGCCTTATTCTTCACTCAGAACCTCTTTACTCTGCCATCTAGCCTCCTGCCATCCAGCATGGTATGGGCCAAGGTAGTCAGGAGTAGTTTGTCTGGTTACTAAAATTTCTTTACCTTGATTTATCTAATTAGTTCCTAAACTTACAAGCGCAGATCTTGTATTGGAGTTATTGGTTCTATAAACTTTTGAAGAAGATGGTATGTGTGTACAGAACTCTGGAGCAGCTTTACTAGTCTGGTTACACCAGATGTAGTCCATCACCAAAGGTAAATTTAAACATTCTTGGGTCACATAGAGATCTACACTGACCACCATGTTATACTGTTTAAATTTATCTGCAGACAAGGACGGCCATATTTATTATAGGTGTAGTATGTGCTCATGGCTTAGCACTGCCCTGCGCTAGTTGTGCATTTTCATTTCTTCTCATTTATTATAAAAGAGCAAGGATATGAAACATGAAAGGCATGTCATACAATACAAGATGCAAACAATTTAAAGTCACTACTCACTAGAAAATATGTATAGATTCTCACAAATTATTAGTTTTAAATACCGATAACTCATCTATAAACTTTCATTTTTCATATGTTTTGTTCACCTTGGTTGGTAATTTGGTAACTAGAAAAAACCTCTCTGTAGATGAATCCTACTGTTTTATCCATATAATTTTCATTGCAAATAAATGAGTAGCAAATCTGGAAAAAAAAAGTTTAATCTATACATATAGTATATATAATAGGTTTAATCCAATATATACCCTTGCATTTTTCAGTTTAACATTTTTACTGTTTCTGAAGGTGTTTTCTGTGCTAATTACAGATAACAGATTGATTAAGAAGGAATCTTATGAAGCTTCAATAAAATGAATGCTGAATTCTGTGTGAATATGCATACAGAAAGATCAGCACATCATTGAAATGAATGAATTGATGAGTCTGATCACCAGAAGGTGATGATAAAGTTAAGGTCTTCTCTATACATCAACTAAAATCAGTTCAGTAGGAAATGGTATAAATAATAAAGGTGGATGGCAGACTACCAGTTTGTGCATTCACTTGCCCCCCTCCCTCTGACATGAATCATCCCTTTTGGCACGGAGCTATGTCAGACACATCCAGTCCATTAGAGCTACTCATCAAATTATTCTGAAATTGGAATGGATGAAGACCAGGTCCCAGTTAGAAACGGAGAGTGCTGGCTGAACAAGAAGCTGAAGAATCACAAGCTTTATGCCTGCTTCAGCCAAGATTTTATGTTTGCATATTCCATTTCTGAGAGTTGGTTATTTAAAAGCGGGATTTCCATCTGCCAAAAAAGAAAAAGTACTTTCGAATTTATAAGATGCACCATTCTATTACCATGATTTATTTATACTGCATGTTGTGGGAGTTCTGCTTACCCTGGCTTTTACTTGTGTAACTTAATCTATTTGGTTAGGGTTCAGCATGCCTGACTCACAGTCTGCTCATAGAAGTTGTCTGTGTCAAATACTTATAGTAATAGCCAAACATGTTTATTTATGCTATCTCTATGCACAGTCAAATAAGACAGCCAACAAGTCCCCTGAAGAAGCCAAGAGGCGAAACGCGTTGCAAAACGTTTATCGCAATATTTATAAACTATGTTGATTTATTCAAGGTTTGTATATGTCTAGCGTAGGTTCAATACCCCCTCTTTATCTATTTGGGGATTGACCTAATTATGTGCTGTACTGATTACAGAATATATCTAATGTGTTTTATATGATTCACAGTATACATTACCAATTTGCCAAAAAAATCCAGTCTTTTCTCTTTTCTTACTCCAGGTATTGTCTATTCACTAAGTGGGGTTGGGAAGAATCACTAAGAAAATATGATTCGCTGATTTATAGACCTGTTCCCATTTACTTAAAATACTATTATAATTGATATATGCAAAGTGACATGTTGTACTGCATAGCAACCAGGGGTGTAGTCATAAAAGGTGCACGGTAATAGTGAAGCCATCCATGGCGAGCGCGCAGGTAAAGAATATACAGGGGGCACACAAAAAATGAGGGCATGACGTGCCCCCCCCACTACAACCCTAAGAGTAACCATGGCTGGCTTTGTGATCAGATTGTGCTATGGGAAGGGTTGGTTGGATTCAAGTGGACACTTAGATTTCTGTTTGCTTTCATTTGTCTTGTATCTGTCCCGTGTAAGTGTGCCTATTATTACTGGCATGCATAAGTTCCTAAGACTATGTTCATGCTGACTATGAGGTTGTGGTTTGTTTCCCACTTCCTTATGCCAGAGAACTGCTACCTCTTGGGATACACTACAAGTATATCCTGGTGGCACCTCCATGGGGAACAAATGGAGTGGCAATGAGCTGGTAAATGTGCAATGTAAGTGTTCAGTGGCTGGAATGGGGTCAGACGTGGGGGATCACTTGGTCCCAATGCAGGTCTAAACCTGACCTAAATTATTTCTTTTTTTCTGAGCTGGTATTGGAAGGGAAGCATTATTAATAACAAACAGGATTTATATATCGCCAACATATTACGCAGCGCTGTACATTACATAAGGGTTGCAAATGACAGACAGATACAGACTATCTAGTATGCTAGTATCTATCTGTGCCATCTAGCTGGCTGCTAGGTGTTATGGAAGCACACACAGATACTTGGCTGTTCAGTATTTTTTTTTTTTTTTTTTTTATTTCCCAGTAGAATTTTTATAAAATAAAATTACAATGATATGAAAAAAATGAAAAATAATATTGAACATTGTAGCAATGTAAAAAAATACTTAAACTCATTGTTAGTGGGTGGTGGTGAACAGTTGATTTATTTTCTCAGTTTGCATAGGAGTATTATTGCTGGATGTAGAGTCCCTTCTGCCACACCTTTGATGACTTCACCTTTAATGTTTAACTAAGCGCTTTCTTTGCCTGGGGAGCTTTTCAGTAATATTTACTGTTTGCTAGTCAGTTATAACCTGTTCCTGATGATTAAACCAGGTCTGTCAACTGCTTGTGACTCTTACCAACACTGTTGTGTTTGTAGAAGCAGATTGGGAAACATTGAGCACTATAAACTTTTACTGAAATGTGATGCAACTGTAGCTTTAACATCAAGGAGACTTAAGCTACGTACACACGTCTATTGGTTCTCCCCCGATAATCGGATCGGGCAATATTGGACGAGTATCTGGCGTTTGTGCAGTGCCCATTAATCGTCCGAACAACGGTCCTGGCGGATCTACGGACGATGGAGGGGGATCGATCCTAATGCAAGTGAAGGGGGAGAGCGCTCAGCGGGGTGCCGCGCCGACGTTTACCCCCTCCTCTCTCTATTGAGCAGAACGGGGCTGTATGTTCCGCACTCGTTCATGCATCGTGCAGTCCTTAGTCATTGGAAAGGATCGTGAAAGGTCCTTTTCTAACGACTATAATTGCACGTGTGTATGCGGCTAAAGTAGAGTCCAAACCAGGAGTGCCCACACTTTTCTGGCTTGCGAGCTACTTTTAAAATGACCAAGTCAAAATGATCTAACAACAATAAAAACTTGGACCCTTGATGCACTCCTGTGCGTGGTAGAGGTTTTTTTTTGAAAGGCAGGGCTCCATGGTCTACTCGCGTTCCCTTTGCGATCTACCGGTAGATTGGCGATCCACCTGTTGGGCACCCCTGATCTAAACAATATGTCTAATGATATAATAAGTGGATAGTGTTATCGTGAATATATGTTCATATTCTACACAAACAAACCCTTTCATTCATCTCCTATTACAGCAGAATTCAAGGCAATGTACTGGTGAACCAGACCTTACATCTTTATCTAGAATTTTAGCCATTTGATATTTGAGAAGTGATTATATTGTGGGGATTGTTACAGATTTGGCCTAAATCTGTTGGATACCTAGTCTACCTTTTTACATTCTGAAGAACAAATGATGGCTGTAATTGCTGCGCATGTAGCAGCCCTTTTCTCTTAGAAACATGGTCGCTTGGAAGTTCACATAAAAGGCAACAGATAAGGTTGCACAGAAATGACTTTGTGTTGATATACTGCTCACTGCTAATATGTTCCCAGTAGACTCTGTTCTTTTCTTGTATGATTGTTTTGTTTTCATTGTTTCTTTCTTTCTTTCTCAGCAAGCAAGGGCTGAGCAAGAAGAAGAATTCATCAGTAACACTTTGTTTAAGAAGATCCAAGCCTTGCAGAAGGAAAAGGAAACACTTGCAGTCAACTATGAGAAAGAAGAGGAATTCCTCACTAATGAACTGTCACGAAAACTCATGCAGGTGATTATATCTTTTTCATTACAGTTTATAACATTGTCTGGACACTAGGAAACAAAGCATAGAAATGCAGCTTTTTGAAATTTCCAGGTTATGTTCAGGGTGATTTTTGCAGAAGCAGCATTTAGTTGGGGAGGGAATACAGATTGGATTATATTGGATACAATGTTGTGTGTTACAACTAATTTATTGGTCCAGAGAAAGGAAGGCACAGACTGCAGATAGATCTTCTTCACTAGCTGTGGAAAGGCAAGGAAGATTCTCAAAATGTCATTATTGGAGTAAAGCAAATTCGGAGATAGGCTAACCATTATGTCCATGTATGCACTGGATAACTTCACTGGATAATATGCTTCTGTGGGACACCTAACCTTCTTTTCCTCTTCTACGCCTGTAACAGCAATAGGTTTTAAAGCAAAGATTAGGCATCTTTTAATTGTGTGTCCTCTATAAAGTCCCTGAGCCATGTAAGAATGTATTAGGCTTCCCATAGAGCACTTGTCAGTGTTAGATGTTGCTTGGTGCTGACATACCAGAAAATTAGTTGCTCAAGGGTTCCAGAAGAACTCTCTGATCCAATGACCCATACTTTGTCTTGATTTTTGAGGTGCTGAAAAACACCCCCAGACCATTCCGCAGCATATGGCTCTCAATAGGCTGATAGTACCACGTCCTAATTTGTAAGTTTGTTTTTTAGTCACTGATTGTTCATCACCACCCTTGTCTAAAATGCTTTATTTAGTTAAAAACGCATTTTAACAAATAGAAGTGAATAAATTTGTAAAAGTGCAAACTAAAAATTGCTGAAGTATTTTATATAAAACAGTTTTTTTAGATGTATTACTTTTAGTGTTTAATTACATCAACATTTTGAAATGTTGCATAAACTATTTTGAACAATACCCTATTGTTTGCTTACTTATCCCAGCAAATCTTAAAGTATTTGTTCAATATAAGCCTGGTTGTTTGCTAACATATGCTCGTCATTTTAGTCAGATTATGTCTTAGGTTTGTCATGTAATGGCTGGTCAGGACAAAGATCCTGCACAGATACTGGGTAAATCATTAGATTTTGATGTCACCAGTCTTGGCAGTAAATTCATTTTTATTACTGTAAAGTTGTTAAATGTTTCTAAGGGATTATGTTGTGTCGGTAAGTGAAGAACAAGTATATCAAGTGCTGTTTTCCCCTAAACCCAGACTATGGTTATAAAGTAAAAACAATTTTACAATAAAGATAGGTCGTTTCTATCAACATACAGTAAGTGGTGAACTATTTGCACTGTCTGACATGTGAATAGATACTTTTTTTGTTCAAAGTTATTAATATATGATCTGGAAAGTATGTAAAAATAAAAAAACACATCAAAATGACTTTCTGGTAAAATGTAGTAACAATTATATAAAAAAAAATCTTTACTTCTTTACACAAAAGAAATTGTCATGCAGTCGACTTTCATAAACATTTAAAGCTGATATTTACAGAAGACACCTTACTACAGGGACCTGCACCTTTGCAATACCAATATCTTGGGTGCTGTTGTATGCAAATCCTTCACAAAATCTAACCCTTCCAGTCCTTGGGTGATCACTAACTCACCCTATTGTGTCAGGAAAACAGAAATGGGATAGACCTACAAGACTCTGCCATTCCCCTTATAGCCTGGTGGAGTATGGTATGGGATCTGAGATGAGTGTAGCTGAATAGACGCTTGGCAGGTGCTTTCACTTGTCTTAGGAGGGCTGAAGGATTCTGCATCCAACAAACATCTGTATATGTCAAATGCCTGGTCTCCTGCCAGTGGCTCGGGTTCCATCCACCGGCTTCATATCGCAACTGTGTTCTGTAGTGACATAGGGCTGGTTGAAGGAATTCTAGATTAAAGACCAGAACCAGGCATACAGCACTCTGAAGTGTGGAATGCAGACAATTATTCTGAAGCTTTTGCTCTTCAGCAGTATAAAGATTGGAGGCAGCACCAAACATTAAGGTGAGTAATAATCTTTTATTTGCAAGGTATATTAAGGAAAAAGGTTTAGCAACAGGGTCGGTTAACAGGTTTACTTTAAGTGGTAATCATAATGTTGGGCTGTTTTCCTTGTGGTGCAATATAGCTATGTGAAACAACAGTTCGCCATTTTGTCAAACATATAAGGGCAAGAAATTAAAAATGTCTTGCATCATTTTCCTTGAAAATATAGCAAAATATCTTTGCAGATTGTTTATTGCCCTAGCCTTGTGTGTCAATATACAAGCAACCTTTTATTTCAACTTTTTTTTTTTATCTAACTAGCATGCTCTGATCTGGTCTTTGCATACACTTGTATGGTCAGATGATCTGAGATGTTTGAAGGTTATACAATCAAACATCCTTGTCCTGTTGGTAGGGTACCTTTTACAGCTACCGTTTGATCTCACGTTACTTACCGCTGCTTTTGTCTTCTTGTTCATAAAATTAAACTGTTGCTAAAAGTCAATATAACTGTAAATTCCTCCCTAATCAAATAACCCTCTGTTTACAGCAAATTCCTAACTCGAACATTCCACCCACATCACATCCCCTTTACTGACTATTCCATTAACAGGAAACCAGCAGAGTGTATCGTAGCTGCTGAACAAAGAATGCTGACTGATTCCATATAATCTACACAGATAGATTGATATTTTACTAGTACAATATAAAATAAAGGACATCAATCTTAAGATGAATTTCAATTCTCAACATGTGCACGGTCTGGACAGAGTTTGTGCATTCTCTCTTGTTTGTATTGATTTCTATTTTATGTTATTTCTTCCTGAAAAATATCACATATGTGAGAGTGCCATAGGCACACCTGTACATTATCCCTGTACTCCTGTACTGATATTGCATCCGGAGACGGTGCAAAACAAGCCATGGCCTTTGCAAGGAAATCAGTTATTGGTGTTAACTAGTCTTTTGCCCCTGATGTCAGTTAATTTCCTCTATAAAGGATTACCTTCAAACAAAATGCAGGTATTATGATGTCAAACTTTGACTGTGCATTTAGTCTGTAAGGCTGGTGAATACTTTGCCAGCAGTAGATCATTGATGGCAAAAAGAGTTTTTCATCTGCCTTGTCAGATGATGATGCTGTTGAAAAAAAAAATGTACATAACGCATCCCGTGAGCCTCTTGGGTGCTCCTCCCATTCGGAGAGCCCTTTAGTCAAGGTAAGGTAAGGTTAGTAAGGAAAAAAAATTGCAGATCATTGTCACGCAATCGCAGTGAGATGAGCAAGTTTTTTCCTCATCTATGTCACCCGACACAGGCGCGAGATCGAGCACGTGCAAGGAAAGCCTAGATTGCCAGGTTTACCTACCAACCACTGCTGAGCTGTGCAGTTGAAGCTCAGCAAATGTTAACCGCTGTGCAGCAATCAGGCAGGTAAGAACAGTTATTGCAGAAGGAATATTGCCCGACCCTTTTTCCAACAACCACTCACCTGATTAGTTTTTTTTTTTAAAGTGGGGCTTTAGTTCCACTTTAACCTGGGATAGTATTAAGATTTTGTCATTGAAAACTACAACGTTTCTGCAATCTCCTGGTCCTGAATAGATCAGAAGGGAGTAGAGTGTCAGTATACCAAACTGCCCTCCCCTAGCATTGTTCTTTACAGTAGTAGCTGTTAGAAATGTAAAGCAGCAAGCTTCTGGAAATAGCATGGGATGGTTATTATGTCATCGTAAACTGAAAAGTTTTGACTCTGCATATGTTATGCTTGAGGAGCTTGGTTTTACCCGGTCAGAGTTATCAAATAAGCGTAAACACCTCTTCCTGTGCTGAAGAATCTGCAAAAAGGTCTGTCAAAGCTGACCCTGCAAAGTAGCTGGTGTTTTTAATTGTCTACCTGTATTGCTTCTCATGCCGATGTCTATCTGGTTTAGTTAGTGATTGGGAATATCACCGGTAAGTTTGTGTGGGAAGGTCTTTTCAAACAAAGTCTTAGCACACAAATTTATCTGACAGATGAGTCATATACTTCCCGTGCAGCGATAGAGACTTGTGTATTTCTAGTAAAGTTTTCAAAAAAAAATAGGGATTTTTTGTTCACTTCTATTACAATACGTGTTGAAAAGCTGGCCATGGGAACTGTCTGGCCATTGCCTACTTTACGGTGCAAATATTTTCTTGTGCATAGCATACTTTATAGACCATACAGCACTAACATGGCTTACATTAACCTTCACACTGCATTTTTCTGTTTAGTTGCAGCACGAGAAAGCGGAACTTGAACAGCACTTGGAACAGGAGCAAGAGTTTCAAGTTAACAAACTGATGAAGAAAATTAAGAAACTGGAAAACGATACTATCTCCAAACAGCTAACACTAGAACAGGTAAATATAGCCCGTGCAAAGTAGCCTTTTGTTTCCAGATACAAGCGTGCAGAACAGAAAGGGGAAACTGGGTTGTGGTGCTTGTTTTACTTGCACGTGAACCCTAATGACTTGCTTCAAAAGCAAGATTTTATTTTTTTTGTAAGAAATTTTGCATGTAATGGGGCATTTCTAATTCTCCCTAATGTACTCTTTTTTTCTGATATTTATTAGTTATATGTTACTAAGCTGCTGTCTTAAATGAAAAGAGAACAAAGGACTGGACTTGCAGGGGCCACATGGAGCAGTGAAATAGGGAGAGATGAAAGTTTCTACCCTTTGATTGTGCAGTAAATATCATGCAAGGGCTGCACCACATCTGGGTCACCTTTTAAAAAAAGCTACAACACACGTAGGGCTCTATTTATCTGGTATTCCCTCAGACGTTCCCTGGTGGGAATCAATTACTGCCATTGAAACAAATAGAGCTGGAAGATTCCCACAGGGGAATGTCTGATTCCTTGTTTTATAAATAGAGCCCATAGACTTGCAAGTATTTATGGCCTAATAATAAGAGAAAAATATTGTACTAAATAAGCCAAAACTTCATTTTCTGTTCCACCATGTATGCATGCAATGGAAGCACAAAAGTCAAGCATGCTTTTGTATATTTGCTGCAGTGTTACAACATTGGTAATTCAATACAAATGTCTGACCTAGAAGCTCAGAAGCCAGAAATGCTGCTGCTGCAGTGTTACAGCAGTAATTTGATTGTCTTGCAGGGTTTTTTTTTTTAGTCCTAGACCGAGAATAAGCATGCACCACATAAAGGCAGAATCCAAGATCTGCTGCTTGTTCACTGATTTGTGACTGAGTATTTAAGCTATTGGATGTTAATGGCATGTAAGCAAGTAACATTTTCAGAAGGTGAGGTTCTGGGATGAATACAGCTCTTACTCCTTGCTATTGCTTAGGCCGGTTAGCTGCTGTCTGCCTTTGTCCCTTATGGGAGTTATTTTCTCTCAGATAACATCTGCTTACTCCTGTGAGACAGGTAGGCCTCTGATGTTGACTCACTGATTATAATTCAAGTAAGTTTCAAGTTGTTTCTTACTTTGACCTATTATTATTTACTATGGCTTCTCAAAACTGATTTAATAGCAGCTTAAAAATTATCCAAAGGAATAGGTGGCATAAATGGCTTAATACACTGTGGAAATAATGATATATTTAAAGACACTGTCACAAGAAGGGCAAAGTGACATTGACTCTGAAGAGGTTCTCTTCCCTGTACCTCCTCATACTTGCTAGTGCTCGTTTGCATCTTCTTCTGTCTTCTCAGCTGGCACTAAAATGACTGGTGTTGGCGACCAAGGGGATCTATTACAAAAACACAAAAATACAGCGGTTATTGTTTTTGCTGAGGAGGTCACATGCTACTTCATATTGAAAAAAGTGCCATTTATCTTTACTATTGGTTGTACGAGAACACCAGTATGGAAAGTATGATGGGGTTTTGTCTGCCACTTGCATGCTGTCTGTCACTGTTCACTGCAGGCAAGGCAATAAAATCTTTAGAAGATAAACATTTAGACATTTGGCAAAGCATTGTGTTGCACATATCACTTGTGAAAAGGACAGTCATGCTGCTACCTTCTGGCCAGTAGAAAGGTGTCTCTGCTCCCTTTCTCCTGGAATAAAGTGATAATGATTCTTTGTCCATTAACAAGGCTATAAAGGTGGAAATAGACCAAGAAATTTGTGATGCGTAGGCAGGCAGAAAGATGAATTGTTTACAGTATATGGCATACAGATTATTCATCTCGGATGCCTGTTTTACAGTTTTCTTGGGTTCTAACCTTTCCAACAGTATATTTAATAAATGTTTTATTGCTTTGTATATCCTCACTCTGGAGATTTTTCCTTACATGTTTCCTATCAGGTCAGCAGGCAGAAATGGGAAATCGCCCCATTGAAGACCTAGCACTGAAATCCATACACTTTCCAACTGACCAAAGCAAAAAAAAAAAAATTCTGGCAGGGTTTGATTTTTTTTTGTGTGTATGTCACAGCTTTGGTTTACTAAAGCTGAACATTTTGGTTTTATCTTGATCATTTTTCAACACCTCTGCATATGTTCATTTTCTAACAGAAATCTTTTTATGCACCCAGCTAAGACGTGAAAAAATTGACCTTGAAAATACTTTGGAACAAGAGCAAGAAGCACTAGTAAACCGCCTTTGGAAGAGGATGGACAAACTTGAAGCTGAGAAAAGGTTGGTTTGCAACATCTCTTATATATTGTCTGAAAATGTGGGTTACTGCATTAATCGTAAATGATTATCTTAAAACATCTTTATTTACAATCATGTGATCACTCGGAAATGGCAGTGTTGAAAAAAATGCGCAAGATGCGCAAGGAAGGAGTGTGGAGGTCATGACGATTACCAGTATGTGCAGGAAAGGAGTGAGAAACGTACGATGATGACCAGCATATGCAAGAGATGCATGTGGAGGGTATCATGGAAGTATATGCAAGAAAGTGAGCAGGGTGTGACAATAGTGACAATATGTTAAGGAGAAGAGTGCAGAAAAGTTAGTAGAAGTTAGTATATGATAAACTGAGCAATATGTGCAGGAGAGGAGTGTAAAGAGTAAAAAGGTGGGCATTATATGCAGAAAAGGAGCGTGGAGGATATTTTGTTGAGCATTTGCAGGAGATGCGTACAAAGAGTGTGATGGTGGCATTAATTAAAGGTAAGGCGTAGGAAGGGAATATGGAAAAAATTATGTGAAGGAGTATGTGCAGGACAGGAGTCCAGAGGTTGACGTGACAGGAGTTATATGCAGTAAAGAATTGTGGAGCATATATATAGGCAGGCAGTATGTGACGATTTGGAGTTTAAAGGGTATGATGGTGGTGGTTGATAGCTTGAGATAAGTGCAGAGGGTATGATGGTTCTGTGGTCACATATGTTGTGCCAAGCAGCAGTGGGCTGCCGTCTCAACTGGTGTAATCGGGAGCTGGGTGCTACAGTATAGACTAGTGTGTTTAGGAACTAGGTACTATATATAGTGAGGACTCGTGTGCAGGGGAACTGCATGCTCTGTGGACTAGCGAGATTGCGTGCTGCTGTTGGTATTGATTTGCCAGGGAGCCGAGTTCTGTGGTTGAGACTGGTTTGCCAGGGCTGCAGTCTGGAGTGGCACATTAGGGCAAACTAGGTGCAGTTATCGGTACTGGTCTCTGCAGGAGCTGGATGCTGAAGTCTGAAGAGGTGGAATGAAAGTGTTCAGTGGTGTGGGAAAGTAAGAAGATTTTTTTTCCTGCTGGTCATGCATGTTTGGTCTCGCTTGGAGCGATCTTCCACTGGCAAAAAGGAAATATGTAATGAAAAAAACAAAAGCATGATAAAAAAAAAAGCCACACTCAGCTATAACACTGTTTAACAAACATTTTCTTGCCAAACAGAATAAAGTCATTTTAGGTTATTGGTTTTGCTAGATTGGCTCTAGTTTTTCAAATAATGACCTCAATATTATCCCTATGGAAAACTAATGTGAACTAAACATGAAAATTAAGCAAAATTAAACTAGATACTTAATGTCAATATATTCTATATTCAGTATATTTACAGTTTATATGATTTCCTTCTATGCTCATGATCAGGACAACCACATTGAAGGCTCCAGCAGTAGTCTGCCATCATGTGTCTATCCCATCTGCCCTGATACCTTTCTTACATCACTTAATATCTTCATGGAACCTCTCCCCTTGTTCCTCACTGAAATCACCAACGTTTTCTTGAAATTTTTGCAAATGGCTATGGAGATAGTGTACCTTTTATGTTCATAGAAGCACCCAAATTTTTAAAGTTTAAGAGCAAGTTTTGTACCAGTTCTTCATAATTTTATGCTTTATGGTTACCCAAGAAGTTCATGACAACCATGACATAGCTGTGCCAGGCAGAAGCTTCAGTATCAGTCATGAAACTTGTGAAATTTAAATCATTTATCAGTTTCCAAATCTGGGGTCCATAAGGATTCCTGCTTTTAAATTTTCAGTACTCAATCCAGGGAAGAATCTACAAATGTATTTGAAGCAATCACCATCATTGTTCAGAGCTCTAACAAATTGCTTCATTATTCCAAACTTTTTGTGTAGTGGAGGGAGAATGATTTTTTCTTTGTCAACCATTGGCTCGTTAATGAAGCTCGCTGCACCATTTTTCATGTTTTCCCTTGGAGGCCATGTCACTTTTTTCCAGTGATCCTGCTTTGCTCTCCTATCCCACAAGCAGATGAAATGTTTACTTTGTGTATCCACTTTGCTGTCCAAGTAGGAAGTTCACCATTTTTAAACCAACACATATGGACCATTGTTGTTCATGATAGCAAAGCTTTTGTAAGACCATTTGGATATTTTCATATTCTTTAAGTTTTGTTGAGTGACTAATTGGAATTGATGCATAGCAGTTGCCATTATGCAGGAAAACAGATTTCAAACTTCGAGTGGAGCTGTCTATGAAAAGCCGCCAGTTTTCTGCTCGGTATTCTGGTACTCCCATATGGGCTATTAGTCCAGGGATGTTACAACAGTACACAAAGTCCCCATCTTCACTGAAATATGGTAGGAGTGTCACCTCTCTTGTCCTATAAACCATAATTTTATCTTCCGGTCTCAGCCAGTTCTTTTCTTTTAGCCTGGATGATAAAAGTTCAGATGCTTGTTTTGACAGACTTAGGTAAGGTAATAAATCATTGAGCTCTTCTTGAGAGAACTGGTGGTTTGATGAAACACTTCCTTCATATTCACTTCCACTGCTAACTCCTGGATTACACCCCAAACTCTGTATATCCTCCATGTCAGATACAGGAATATCAGGGAGTGTACTGAACACTGGTATGGGAACATCAGCAGCATGCGGCACAGGTCGTCTCACCGATCCCAAATCGGGGTACTCCCACTTGTTTTCTTGTAACAAATGAAACCTTCACATTCACAGCACAAAAATAACAATCATTTTGATGATTTTTGGGCTCTCGCCATACCATGGGTACACCAAATTTCAAACTTCTCAGTTTTCCATTTTTCCACGTTGTTCCATTTCCACGTTCCATTGTTCCAAGTTTTGCATACCATATGGGGAGCCCAATACTTATCTTGGTCCCCAAGTTTAATACCAAAATATGCAAGATATGCTTGTTTCACAAACTCTGTAATATTTCTTCTCTGTTTTTGCTGTGAATATTCACCACAGCTGTAGCAAAATACATTAGGGTCATTTAAACAACTTCTTTTTGAAGAACTCATATTTCTGTAAAAAAAGAAAATGTATGAATAAAAAAAAAGGCAAATGAAAGTTTCATGAAAACAATAATGCGTTTAATATATAAAATGCAAAACATATATAAAATTCAAAACATAAGTGTAAATAAAGATTGATAATAATATGCTGTGTTAACATTTGTTGTTGGTAAAATTGTCTATTCCCATTCCTGTATCACAAGAACTAGAGCCAATTAAATGAAACTGATGTCATTTCTGGATTCAGCAGACCTGAAATACAGTAAATATTATGGAAAAAACATTTTTTTTGTTGAGCTGTGTAATTTTTTTTTTTCAAAAATAGAAATCAAAAAGGATATACATTCTCTGAAATACATGCCTGAGCCATATAAATGCCTAATGGTTGAAAGCCTTGGAAATCCAAATTTCATTGTAGCAACTTGTTTTTAGAATTCTACAGGAGAAATTAGACCAGCCCGTGTCTGCCCCTCCATCACCACGAGACATATCAATGGAAATAGACTCCCCAGAAAACATGATGAGACATATACGATTCCTAAAGAATGAAGTAGAGAGGTTAAAGAAACAACTACGGGCTGCACAGCTACAACGTAAGTGAAAGTTGCTCTTTGCATGTGTCTTTCCCTGCTAGAAAACTCCAGTTTATTGGAACACAGGATCAGGTTATAAACTGAGGTTAATAAAATCTCTGCATGTTACTAGTTGTATCCTGCTTCTTTTAGAAGTGATAATTACCAAAGAACTCTTTCTTTTTTTACCCATCTCAGCAGCATATTACAGAAAAGGGGATATGATGCATTACCTTTACTAGAAAATATTCCTGCATCTAAAAGCATGGTACCAGGAGAGAGTGCTGTTTAGGTCAGAAGACATTCTCTGTCGTAAACTGAACAAGCAACTCCTGTGCCAAGAGTTGGTTAACCAGCAGGATGTACTTTGAGCCAGGAGAATGCAGGCAATATAATGGATAGCAAAACTTCCCTCCAGAGAAAAAAATCTTTTATGCTGGTAGTTTTGAGAAGCTGCAGAAACAAGTACAAATGTTTAAGTTTTAATTAAAGGGCAGTTGTATTTTAAGCTGTTTGGCCTAGTAAATCTTTTTATTGCATCAAGAATGGCCACTAGACTTCCAAATTTAATTACAGTTTTGTTTTTTCCAGTGCTTTACCACTACCATTGTAATAACATTAATGTAAACGATGGTTTATCATATGCAGATACAGAGAAGATGGCTCAGTATTTGGAGGAAGAACGTCACATGAGGGAAGAAAACCTGCGGCTTCAGAGGAAACTTCAGAGAGAAATGGAGAGGCGAGAAGCCCTGTGCAGACAGCTGTCGGAAAGCGAGTCAAGCTTAGAAATGGATGATGAGAGGTCTTGTGGTTGATGTACCTCCTCAATAAATTGAGTCCTATTCCTGGTGGCAGTTGTTGACTTAAAGTGGGAACTGAAGTCCACCGGTGTCCCTGAGGTTTTTGCCGTAATGTGAAAATATGCACAGCATATTTACACACTATGGTAGGCTTTCCTGTGAAAGTGCCACCTATCTCCAAAATACACATCCCTAGAGACAGGTCTTGCCTCATCATTAAGTCTCTGCCTCTTGCATTTTTGCAACGTTGTCTTCCAGGTTTGGCAGTTTTGCCCATCTTGGTTGACCAACCCCCCGACCCAGTATTTCCCTGTTACTTTGCAATATTCCAAATCCTAAGTATAAAGGGAGCAGTGATTTCACTACTTCGTCACATGGCAGTGTTTGTGCCTAGTTATTGGTATTTTATGGACCTAAAATATACATTTACAGCAGGTGAAGTCACAGGAAATTATATGCACACTAATTCGAAGTGCATAAATCAGGTGGTACTGAAACTATTTGGATCAAAATGACATCCAGACAACTAGCATTCCAAGATGAAGTTAGCAGCAACAGTTAGCATATTTCTTTAGACGCTGTTTTTTTAAGCGCTTGTTTATCTGAAATTGTTTAATGCTCTGTCCTGTTGTAGTAAGTAAATTGTTTTTTTCTACAGATATTTTAATGAGATGTCTGCACAAGGATTAAGACCACGCACCGTATCCAGTCCTATTCCCTACACGCCATCCCCAAGTTCCAGCAGACCCATTTCTCCTGGTAATTATCATTTTTGTGTTTCTTGCACTTAAAGGACTTGTTGCAAATTAAAAACATCTTTAGACAAGGCTGTCTTATAAGCACGTATTCCCAATTCACGCTGCACATTTTAGAGATGTGTATCACACATAGGCAAAACACTCATGTCAACTAAATACTGGAAATACTTAACAGTAGGCATGGGAGAAATGGACAAGGATGACTTGGTCTGATGAATCATGTTTTCTTTTAGGTTATGTGAATGTCTGGGTGCATGTGATTTCAGGATGCATTATGAGAAGAAGGCCAGCCAAGGCAGTGTAATTTAAAGGACCTGCTGCTAATAGCTTAAAGCTAGGTACCATAGGTCATCCTTGCAGGTCTTGTGGAGTCCATGCCTTTACAGGGAAGAGCTGTTATAATAGACCATGAGTTCTACAGCCTCTTTCCACCAGCTACAATATGCTAGTGTCCTATTGCACGTGCAGGTGTTGGGTAGAAAAAGAGCTTTGAAGGACTTAAAGGCCAAAATATAGATATAGACATGGTCAGGGAAAACAGAAACTGAGGTCTGGTCTATTAGCACATATGAAAGAAAGGGTTGGCAAGGAATGCTTTTATTTTTTCTGCTATTCTTTCTTCAATCGTCCTTGTCCCTGCAAAATCATGTTACAGTGATGCCTGGCATAGCCAGCTTTTCTCCATCCTAAGAATCAATTACTGCATCTGCAAGTCTCACTACCTAAATTGTGTCTAATCTGCCTCCATAAGCCCCACCAGAAGATCGTCTCTACATTATACTCAGGGGTGGTTAACTAATCAGAAGCAGTAGCTTGCCCTTAATATGAAGGTGTGGTTGTGTTAGACAGTATATATCTAAGAATCTAGGAAGTGTTTAACACTATATTACTTTCTAGGAATTGTGAGAAGGGATATATGGATTTGTATGCCCTGAAACAGTAGTTATCTTTAATGGACTGTCTTTATCATTTACATATTTTCTGTCAGTGCTTTGATCTTGTGTCATCATTCTCTAACCCCGATTTGTTTTTCAGGTTTGTCCTATGCAAGTCATACTGTGGGATTCACACCTCCAACCTCCCTCACTAGAGCTGGAATGTCTTACTTCAACTCCCCAGGTTTACATGTGCAGCACATGGGCTCATCCCACGGTATTACAGTAAGTACACAATAGATTGTCACATCTAGTATGCATTTGGCTGGTAAAGCCAAATTGATAACAAACAAAACTGTAACTAGAATATTATATGTATATAACTAATTGAATGCAATAAAAAAATATTAATGCAATAAAAAATAATAATGCAAGCAGTGCGTTAGGTGTAAGTACCTCCAATTAACCCTGGTATCTGCTTCTTGCAGTCAGTGAACTGTATAGCATAGCTGAAAGAGGATGAAGCAGCAGAAAAGAGACACTTAGTTTGTGTTCTGATATGGTGAGAAAATAATCCCAGACAGATTTGCCCACCAGGGTGCTGCTTCTGCTTTACAGTCCAGTTACAGGCATAAAGGGTCAGTTAGTGTGACTTCCTGGGATCAGAGGAAGTGGGGTAAATGATGAGTGACATGCATATACCTTAGTGGTGGTCAGTTTTGGAAGATGTCTGCCTGGAAAGTAGCATGTCATATAACCCACTTGTATATTTTATCTCTTCAGAGACCCTCACCACGAAGGAGTAACAGCCCTGACAAGTTTAAGCGTCCCACTCCTCCTCCATCTCCGAACACCCAGACTCCAGTGCAGCCTCCTCCTCCTCCGCCACCTCCAGCACAACCTGCAGTCCAGTCAGCCGCATCTCAGTCAGCCACTTCTCACAATTCAGTGCATCCTCCCTCTCAGCCCTAGTGCATGTCCTCTGCAGTTTCTGCATCTTGAGTTGGACTCAACATGGAACAGTTTACTCAAAGCCAAAGGCTTACCTGTCATATTCGGATTTGACTTTATTTGCACTGAGGTTACATAGGCTTCACTGTCTAATTGTGTTGTAAATGTTTGTCTCAGAATACAGCCAGTGTTGTGGGTCTTACAGCGTTAATGTCCCCACAAATTTTCCCCTCCATGTTTACTGACGCTACAAGTACGTTACTACCCTGGCTGGGACAACCTTACTAAATGTTATATCATGCTGCTCAAAGGCTTTTCTCTTGAGGCTTTTAGGTCTATATAATAAAAGGGATACTGTTTATATATATTTTTTTTTCACAAAATTTGTTTAAGCATTCTAAAGCATGATGGGTTGACTGTTGTTTGTTTACTAGTATCCCATACATACCGTCAGTCACTACATTTAAATAACCATATTGTGATCATAGGCTCATTGGTATCAGACTTTGAAATCCAGTCACTCAGAGCCAAGCTTACTGTATAATAGAAGAGCAGTAAGCTGATATAACAGCATGTTTAAAAAAAAAAAAAAAAAGAAAAAAAAAGCCTATTAAAGCACAGTGTTAAATGTATAAATCATGTGCTAGTAAGGATGTGTTTATGGCTTTATGCGGAGGTAGGTTGAAGTTCTTCAGTGCCTGTAAATCACTTACATTTTTAGCTAGCTATCCATAGACCCAACCCCGCGTTCAGTGTCTGTTTCACACAGCCCATAACTGATGCAAAATCACAAAAACCAAATTCTCATCAATTTAATAAACATGGTAGTGAAAACGTGGGCAACTTTGTTTCAATATGTGGAATGTATTGTAAATGAATCTTAAGATTTAATTGTATCAGTTTTAGGTGATCTTATCCCGTAAGCTGTCCGCAAATCCATTTCTGACTCCCAGTATTTTTTTTTGTTTCTTTTTTTCTTTTCTTTCTTGTTTTTTTAGATGTATAAAATTGGCTTTACAAGCTATGTAAAATATATATGGAACCATTTTTTTTTTAATTTTGCAGAGAATTTTAAAATGCAAATTTAAATTGAACCTGGAGAAACCCATGTGATTTGAAGAGTAAATTTTAGCTATAGGGGCTTTGTATTGTTCAACAGGAACTGGACAGATTACAGAAAGAGTAGCACAGCTTGGCACTAATGAATGCTTAATTAGCTGAAAACTGTAAGCCGGTACAATGTATAAAGAATTATTTTCTGAGTACATTTTTTTTTTCATTTAGCACAAATAAATTGTTTGGTTTCACTTTGCAGTGGAACTTTGTGTGTTTTATTGTTGAGCCCTGGACAACCTCTGGATCTGAAGTACAATCTATGTGCTGGGGGAAGTTGTTTAGCAAAACCCCCTTCTCATTCTTTATATGGGTGTAAATCTCAGCTTGTTCGAATCTTTATACACCACCGTTTTCTGTATTTGTCAGGGTGGGAACATGCAAAACCATCAGCTTGTGACAGGATATGGCAGCCCCAAAACAAACAGAAAAGTAACTACTAAATATTTATTTCAGACTCGGATCAATGTAAATTTGTCAACTTTCTGAATTTAGCAACTCTGCTTTTTAGAGAACATTGGAAGTACTTTTATTTTATTTGTTGCCTAGAAGAGCAGATTTCCTGCTTTGTCTAACAAAGACCAGTAAAACACTTGGCATGCTTTATGAGGGTTAGGTGTACAATGTTTCTTTTCACTAAGTCTAAAGAGTCCAAAGTACAAATTATTACTGTACAATATTGGCCAGGTACTAAATTTCAGAAGATCTTATCTGTATTACATCCCCGCCCTTAAAATGATTTCATTACAGAAAATCCTTTTTTATGAGAGATAGGTTGCTATTTCTACTTTTCATTCTGCAAATGCTAGTTTCCTGGCTGTCATGTATATGATTTATGCTATTCAATACTTTGTGTTCCTTTCTGGAACAATTTCTCTATTCTCTTATGCATCCGGAATCTTACAGAGCTCAGTTGATCGCTGTACTAGCAAAGCATTATGCATCTTGTAGAGGGTTGGCAATTGCAGTCCCTTAGGAAAGAAAGCCTGTCCTGAGGGGAATAATGTAAGTTGCTATTGACAACTTCTACAAATTCTAATTATCTCCTTGCTTTGCTTATCCAGTGGCTTTGGTACTTTTTGGTAAGTTGCTTTAGAAGTTTTTTTAGGAGCCTGGACAAACAAATTTGTTTTAAACCTAAAAACTTTAAACCTTTGGATTAGCACAGCAGCCAGGCAGCTAACATTTTTCAGGTTGTTATAACAAAGCAGTTAGGAGCCTCAAGAAAATCCTTTTTACCCTAAAGGTTGGGGTGAGTATGTATAAGCATATCAAATAATTTGGATTGATTCTTTGGATGCAGCAGGATATTTATTTACTTTCAATCCCAATGTAACATACTGCATTACAAAATAAGCAATGCAAAGCTGAGGCACCCATTGTGATTTGTAAACTGCTTATTATGGAATGGTTTGGCAGTGTATTCAAGCAACTCACATTTAAAGTGCTTCAAACATGAAAAGTGTGCTGAGGCATGTAATAGCTAAACATTGGTTTATATAACATGGTAGCCATGGATAATGCACTTCCTCCAAATACTATGACATATGTTCCTATATCCGAGATCTTATCTGATTACCTACTGAACAAGGTTATATTGTACAAATTAATGTTGACTTTGATGCGCCACAAGGAGTAAAGCTCTGTTTAAGTTGCATTCAGGGAGTGATTTTGTTGTCAGTAGTATGTTAAAATGCCTTAGACAAAATAAACATATATTGCTACAATATAAACAACCAATAAGGCTACATTACTATAAAGGAAAAACAAAAGAAATAAGTTGACTGAAAAGGACTGCAAAATATGTTTTTAGGGGTTTTTAAAAGCTATAGTACCTTATTTAGCCAGCAGATGGCGATAAAACAACAGAATGGGGTTCTCTATATTCTTTCAAAACCAGACAAATTAGGGATAAGTCTGTATATTAGAGGAAAACAAGATAAAGTACTACATTTTCAGTATCACCTTCAGAAGAAAAAAACATTAGTTTTGTAGTAATAGACTGCAGATGGAGCTGGTATAAAACCAAGGGTTAACATACATTACACAACACACATTATATTCCTAAGAGTTCTTTGTTACAACAAAATTATGTTCCATTTAGGAAATCGTACAGCTTCAGTATGGAGTCTGGGGATGTAAATATACCTTGCTGAACTTTTTCAGTGGCAGTTAAAGCTGAAATTCAGGTACTAAAATGCATTTACATTGGTTCTTTCATATCTAAAAATGATATGCATCCACTGTGTGCCTTAAATGTCTCTGACAACCCAGATATTACCTTGTGATATCAATAGTTTGTTGTATATATTTTGTAGACAAATCAGAGATGTGGGAGGAGACCAGCAGTCCCACCGACTACAGGGGAGCGAATACAAAACCAGTCACCCCGAACAAGGAGTATGAGCAGCAAACATTTCTTTGTGCATTTCTTTCCAAGTTCTGTGCAGAAGCTTTCTGTAACAAAACACAGCTCATGCCACAGTTCATATTACGTAAGCAGCCAAGTTAGTGGTTTCAGATGAGGGTTTAGCTGGTAAATCTGACATCAAAAATTGCATTATGTTTAGTTTGCATGGACTTGGCATGTTTTGCAGTGCCTTATGAAGAGATGATGAATTGGAATGCTTGTCTACCTGGAATGGAAGAGTACTTTATCCAACATCTTTCCAGGCCTTCACCAGTTGCCTAGTTAAGTTGAATGTTTAATGCACTGCGCCCAAAGGATCAGAGCAATTCTTGTGGTTCCATTGTAGAGGCTTTTATTAGAGTTATGTTCAGATAAGCAATGAGTTTGTGATGCAGTTACTGGTCCCATGTAACATCTCACCTCATAAAAAAACAGTAGCAACCTGTTCAGCATTCACACTAATTCCAATAAGAACTGGGAAGAAGGTAAAATGATGCCAAACACAGTTTAATGACAACAGGTCCAATATGTATAAAGACAAGTAGCATAACCTACTTCTATGGCTGAAATACTGTGTTTTTTTGGGTCAAGGTTAGGCCTGACTTGTCCATGGGGAATAACTGTAAAATGCCATAAAGGGTTGCTGAGCTTTGCAGTTTGTGTAACTTGTACCGTTGGATAAACTAGTGTGGTTGATAGGTATGTGCCCTGCTCTCAATAAAATGAGTGGACCCTGGGACTATAATTACCTAAAGAATAATGTTCAGGCTCTGTAATTTGGAGATGGCTTGAACTTTGATAACACTGGACACCCACGTTAGATCATCTGTTTTGGACAGTGCAGATGTGCTGACAGAATGGGTGAATACATGAGTCTGCAGCTAATCTTGATTGTGCAATCAGTAGTTTGGAAAGTGTTGATAATTTCTGTAGACAAAAATGATTTGCAGTAGTAGTTAAAGCATACCTATCATCAAAAAATGTAACAAAAGTGTTGCTTTTTCTCAGTTTCTTTCTCTCTGCTGCAGAAAAAAAGACAAGGGTAACCGTGCAGCCTCCTGGGACTTTACATAACGACAGGTCTCTATCTGGGAATGCCTAGGATTGTGTGCTGCATCATCAGTGGTGTTTCACAACTGTAAATCATCCAGTGCCCACATGCAGGTTGGTGATGTCGTTAAGGAAGTTAGAAGAAGATGTTGGACTCGGACATAACAGGGAGCAGTAGAATGAAGAATGATACCAAGACAACATGAGATTCGCTAGGTGTAGTAGGGTATGCCAGGTATATTTATGGATTACTAGTAAGTAAAAAGGATTACAAGACAGAAACAGGTAATACCAGTTCCCAGTTGTGTTCCTAACTTTTTTCCAACTTTTTGCAGGACAATAAATCTTCCAATGGAATTCCCAATTCCAATTTTCGGTAAAACTTCCCTTACTTCTTGTTGATTCTCTCAGGGATGCAGGCAGCACCTTAGTGGTGCCAGCATTAACATTAAGGGCCATTAATCATTTGTTTTTAGGGCCACAATTTTTTTTTTTTCAAACAACATTTTTTTTGCTGCTTCCAAGCATGTCAACTCAAAACAAGTAGACCTTAGGTTATTGTTATCATATTGCATTTCTGATAACTCACAATGACTCCTTGTACATCATCAATGCTTCTAGCACTGGCCATATATATACAATTTATTCACTGGGGAATGCATTTTTTGTTGAGTTAGATCTTACACTTGTTTTTTACAAATTTTTGGGTGGTGAATCCATAAATGACCCCAGTTTTTTTGCTATCCCATCCAGTTTTACGATACAGGGTGCCCTCCATTTTTGTCAAAAAACATACAAGTTTTACATACAATGAAAAAATAATGAAATAATACCTTAATTGTACTGTTTATTTAAATTTCTTTTGTTCATACAAAGGATTTATTGTTATTCTGAAATTTTTTTTACAGTAAAACATTTGAAAATTAATTTTGTAAATGGTTAAGGTAAAAATTTACCCCTATAGCTTTTCCTGGAGTGTTCAGTGTGGGGACAATCCCGCCGCATGTTCCAACAATAGTCAGCCATCATATGTACATCCTATCCACCCTGATACCGTCCTTCCATGAACGTCAAATCTTGGTGGAATCGTTCACCTTGCTCATCACTGACTGCACCAAGGTTTTCCGGGAAGTTAGAAAGATGGCTATGCAGAAAATGCACCTTGCAAAATTTGCAACCAAGCATTTTTTAGCTCTTCAAAAGTTTCTGGACAATTTCTGTGCAATTATTTGCTCGTGCTTTTCCAAGAAAGTCATTGACAATGGCTTTGAAAGATACCATTAAAGAAAGGAGGGTAGGTTTTGGGACTTTTAAGGCCAAATTAGTTACAACTGACATAGCTTAAAATTATTTATTTCAATATCAAACATTCAACAATGCTATTTTAGCTTAAAAACAATATCTCCTGTCCTAAACACCAACTCAATGGATTCTAGATTGTCGTCGCGTTTCGCAGAATAAAGGATATGATTTTTCAGGACGGTTTCAGGAGGTAAGATTGCCTAAATCAGTTCCAGCATCTCGTGACCGGTAAATGTTTTAACTGTTAAGCAAGGGGAGGCAATAACCAGCGCACATGTCTCCAAATGAAATCCTTTTATTCCTCATTAGTCCATGTACATAAGAGGAGTGTACATAAGAGGAGAGCTTCCCAAACAAAAGAATACAACAGATTCAAAAGAACTTTGTAAAGACACTTCAGATGCTAAACAGCGTGGTAGAGTCTAGCAGACAGTCCAACATGAGACGAATTAGAGAGGAAACCACTTGCAGATACTGGTGGGCTTTGAATGATAACAAAATGAAAATTCTTTTCGACTTCTAACCTTCTCCTGATGAAATGTTCATGTTTGATGAGCTGCTGAATCTGTGGACCATCAAACACATCCGCTTTTATTTTTTCAAATGACAGGTTAGGAAATTCCAAAATGAGGTACTTGAAACATTCAGTTGGCAAAGCTTTAGCGAACTGCTTCATCAGACCCGGTTTCATGTGTATAGGTGGGAATATAATATTCTTTCTATCAACAAGTGGCTCATGTAGAATGTTTGGATCACCTGAGTTTAGGGCAGATCTTGGAGGCCAATTCCTTTCCACCCAATGCCTCTCACGCGCTCTGCTGTCCCACATGCACAGATAACAGGGATACTTGGTGTATACGCGTTGCTGACCAAGAAGGAAGCATACCATTTTAAAGTCAACACAGATGACCCAATTATGTTGGTGATATTGCAACAACTCAATGACTATGTCTGCATATTCTTCACAAAGAGAAACTGAATTATTAATGGGTTACAGATTTCATAACCAGTTAACAGAAAGTAGCATTTATTATTGAGTTCAAGTTTTTTTCTTTAGTTTCAGTTTTTTTCTAGTTCCTGTTTTTAATGCATTTTTCATGTAATAAAAAAAATGCTTGAGATGCTGCTTTGGTGGAAGCCAAAGATTATGACTTGTCACATTAAAGTTCAAGGACAATGACATTAAAGCAGTGTTTTCTTTTTCTGGGATTGTGACTCAAGATATTACTGCTTCCAAACTCTTTCTCATCCAGAGGTTTTTAAGGTCTCTTTAAATGTAGCTCCTCAGTAAGCAGTAATAAGCGCATTGCATTGGTCAAGAAGCCGACGATACTTCTGCATGGTACAAGGTTTGTTACTTTATTGTCCTTTTATCTGTGTTGTAGGTGCCCTTTGATAATAAAAGGGTCAATTGCACCATTAGTTGTAAAAAGTGATAAAAGCAGTGTAGAAATCCCATAAACTTGCATTTACAGATGTATAACCTCAACCCTGGACATAGGGCACACAAATATTTGGCACTTTCAGTGTTGTGATAAATGCTAATATGTCATTAAGTATTTCCTTGCTTTTGTCATGATGTATAGCATTTTCAACACACAATAGTGTGTGGCAATATGCTGTCAAAGCCACTGTCTGCTCATCTGCAACAAAGCTGTGGCACTGTAGACAGAGCTGTAACTACTCATATGACATTGTCCTAAAGTGACACATTAAGTGGACTAAAAGTACATCTGTACAGAACATTTTCTGCTGTCAGTGATGAAATGTTGGTTTCCTACGTGTCTAAATATACTAAAGCACATTTCATAGCACCCTATCTGAGAACACAGTCGTAAAGAACATTTGGCACCCTCACTGAAAGCTGAGAACTGGCCAGCTACCTTCTGCATCCACAGCTTCCTGTAAACTTTGAATAATAGGTCAAATTGTCTACCTGGATTTTTTTGTTCTCGGGATGTTCAAGAAGATGACTTAAAGTACTGTATATGCAGGCATCTGAAGGTACATGCAAATAGAACTATGGCAAATATTGAGAACGGATGTACAGCTCTATACAGATGGTAAAGATCCCTTAATGCACATTGCAAAACCTAAATCCCTTGGAGTGAATTTTTCAGCTGGGAGACCATTCAACTCATGTTATGCCTCTTCTAAACAAACCACATGTCCAAATGGGAGAGAGAATAAATCAACAGATTTTAGTAGGTCAAGCAGGATCCTTTCCCTGGCCCACACTTCCTTAATTCCTTCTAATATTGCTACATCCAATTATAATTTACTAGCAAGATGGTATTTCAACCAGGTACATCTAAACATATGGTATTAAAAACTATGCTAAATTAATTTAAATACAATCACAGTTTTCCTTTGGACAGGTTATAGCTAATGTCTCCCTACATGTTCTCCGTGTGACTTTCAACCTATATGAAAATAATGACCGTGCTGTGCCCTGTGGTATCCATGCCTGTTATGTGGGTGATGCATCAACCCTCCTCTCTCTTCCTAATGTTTGTCTCTGTGTCTTCGGAAACTTGAAAGACCTCCTGAAAACAGGGTTTGTAAACAAAATTTCAATTGTTTTAAGTTGTTGGCTGAGGTCTTCTTGAGCATAGGTGTAACTTTCCTCCCTGCTGCTCTTTTGGTTAGTGCAAGCATTGGGGTGTCAGACCACATGCATATTATTCAAACTGTCTGAATCAAGCTAGTATAGAGAAAATTCTTCAAAGCTAAATCCCAACTCAAGGAACATATAATGTATCTATAACTTATTATTATTTGTTTTTTTGTAATAGGGAAAGATTTTCCCCCATTTACTATCATACTAGGAATTGATAGGAGACATGGATATCTCCCCATGCTATCTTTAAATAAAGAAATGACTGGCATTAGGCTTCACCTTCAGTAAGTGCTGTTAATCATAATCTGTTCCCTGTTCTTAGCACCTGTGTTTATTTAGGAAATGTATCAACTTTAATTTCTTGTTTTGCATAGTAGCAAATCCATGTAGGAAACAATGGCACATTCTTAGGAAGGCAAAAATTTCAGAGATGGCATTTTGATTGCCAATCACCATTTATCATTTAATGGTTGTTTAAAGGATTTAATGGGAGCCATCAAATATTAGGACAAAAAAACATCTACTGCAAAGTTTTTATGTATTTAAAGGGAAAAAACAGTGTTTATTCAATAAGCACATATTTATTTTGATGTAACCTAAACAATTTTACAAGATTCCTGTTCTTTTTATTAGTATGTCATTAAATGTAAATATTTGTAGGTTAACCACCAGAGGCCGGATAGATTAACACATACTTCTATCTTTACCTCTTCTCATCTGTTCTGATAGAATGTTTGCCACATAGGCAGAGCTTTGTTTACGTCATTTGTAGGGGTTGATTTACTAAAGGAGTAGAGGATGTTCAACCAAGCAAAGAGAATGTTCTTTTTACAAAGAGTAGTTTCATTCCTAAAGTGAATTGTAATTGAATAAGGCAATTCTGTATGCTGGTATGTCTTTTTAGAATTGAACTCAAGCTAGCTACTTCTCCAGTTCAGACATACTATAAATGTATATATTACATATATGCAAACTGGTTTATCGACCAATTCACTCTTGTTTCCATATGTGCCTGCCATACTATATAGCCAAATAATCATAACAACACTTCTATAGATGGCTATAGAGAATTTGCAACTACCCAGCATGATGCAAAGCATAGGAAAAGTAATGTTGTTAAAGCAGCTAATCCAACCGAGAACATAGGAGAGGTAAGTGTCATTTATACATTATACTAACATCCCACACTCCCAGCCTTTTGAAGTTCTTTAATGTACACAACTTTAACAAGCTTCTCACAATCAAGGACTAATGGCAATCCCAAATAAAATGTTTGTCAAGTGATAAGGTCACTTGCAATTGGAAATTATGCATATATATCACAGTTATAAAATATCACAGTTTGGATTTTGATTTGATCATTCTCATTTAAAATAAATCACTTTAGGCTTTTTGCAAAGGCTTAGCCCACTCATATAGCATTGGTATATCATATATTGCAGACTGGCCTCCTAAACTCATCCTCATGTTAACCTAGAGCAGCCTTTTTCAACTTTCTTATCCCTGAGGAATCTTTAAAAAAAAATTCAGGTCTTGGTGAACCCCTACCAAAACCAAAAGGGGTCAATGGGAAGAATACAGCTTACATTGGTGGTTACTGGAAAGAATACCCCCATTACAGATAGGTTAAGAGAATTTTGGCACTACTGACTCTGCAAGTGGCCTTGGCCACAAAACCAAGAAGTCATCATCGCATTGGAGGTGAATCGGCCAAAGTTCAAGGAACCCCTAGCAACCTCTGAAGGGACTCTGGTTGGGAATGGCTGACCTAGGGGATCAATATTCCAAAGACATACTGGTTAAATGGCAGACAACACAATGTATGTTAAATAACCAGGCCCACTGGATTATTTTTTTTGCTTTTGATGACTTTTATTCTTTCACATTGCATGTTTTTTCAGACAACCTTTTTACTTTTTATGGGTAGTAATTCCCTTTTCTTTACTTTTGGCTTAATTTCAATGAGTCAAGATGAAATGCAAATGTATGTTCAGTGGCTAAGATGGCGATGCAAAGCAGTATATGTTTCTAACTATTCAAGGTATTTGAATGAATAGTAATAAGTATGTGATGATTATTCAATGCAAATTATATTTACTAATCTGGATATATTGTCAAGTCCAGCACTCGTTTGAGGAATCTTTATCTGATGAAGTAGAAGCCATCTGTAAAACGCATCATGGATGATTTATACCTACATCCAGATATTCACACATCATTTATTTTACAGATATTGTTTGTTTCCACAGTGTTTTCTTGGAACTTGGCATATCTCGTAATGAGGGAGATTACACAGTACTGACCCTGAAATAGCTTTATTTATACTGCTTTATCCAGGATAAATCATGCAGGGGTCAGATAACATTTTTCCATTGTCCCCTCTCCCTTCCTTTTTAAACATCCTGTGTTTTATGTGATTTTTTTGTAAATGATGTTGTTTTTATTTTAATCATATATGTCTGGAATGGAATAATGTATCTTTGATCATATATTTTAGTAACTACATTTATGAGTGGCAGACCTCTAAGACTTTATCTACTCTACATCTAAACATTAATTTATTAACAGGTTTTTGCCCTTGGGCTTATTCTCACAACAGTGTGCAGATTTGTCTTCTGTTTCAATTTTGTGACACTGGGATAAATGGGAAACAGATATGGTATAGAGTAGAAAGGAGATGAATGTTGATCTGGTGGCAAGGTCCCATTTGTTATTTCCATTGGTCCTGTCAAAAATGGACATTAGAATATTTTGGAGCAAGCTACCTTTTATGGTGACTCCACTTTCTCCATTTCTGGCAGGTTCAGACAAGATAGGTGATTCTTGGACAGGCAAGAATTCTACACCATGCAACTCTTCTAACTTTGCCTTCTGTTTCTCCCTGTTTACTTGTTTATTGGGAGGTGCTGTGCTAGAAACATTTGTAGAAATTCATTGTTGTCATTCCTAGAAGTAAAGAAAGAGCTTAGCAATACTTTGTTATACTCAATTCTTTCTACGAAAAGCTTATACAGCTATATTGCATAAAATACTTTGCTGTAACCCCCGCAGATATTTTCACCAACTAGGAAAAGTAATGCCATTTTTGGTGTACGAAAGTTAAAGATTATGTTAAAATTTACCCTTATGTTTTTACAGTTACAAGGTAGCCATGTAAAAGTGATTCAATCTGTGATGATAAAGACATAAGAGCAACGCAGCACAGTGGCTCAGAGGTAAGTGCTCTGGCCTTTTCAGCGCTAGGTCATAGGTTTGAATCTCGGCCAGAACACTACCTGCATGGAGTTTGCAGGTTCTCCCTGTGTTTGTGAGGGTTTCCTCGGGGTACTCCTGTTTCCTCCCATATTCCAAAAACATGCAGTTAGGTTAATTGGCTTCCCCCCAAAATTGTCCTAAGACTGTATTAAAAAGACATAAAACTATGGTAGGGACGTTAGATTGTGAGCTTCTTTGAGGGACAGCTAGTGACATGACTATGGACTTTGTGCAGAGTTGTGTAATGTGATGGCATTAAATAAATACTGCGTAATAATATAAAGCAACCCCCTTTTACTGAATTCTTGGTCCAGGTCAGTGACTTGCCAGGTATTGATGTCAGGATCAGCTCCAAAATACACCCCTTTGAACACAACATAGGCACTTTCCATATTTGTATCTTCCCTCTAGAGTAAAAATTGCTAACCCCTGCTTACGAAAATGCTATTTGATATGTTGTTATGTTGATTAAATGCCTTCCATACACTTTAGGTTTTGGACCCATGTCAAGTATATGGTAAAGGAATTCTGACTTTTTATCTTGCATATGCTTTGCATGCACTTCAGTAATCTGTGTGTGCAAAATAATAGATAAATGTGCCCAGTTGTTGCTTCACTGGATTTATATGATGTACATGGGTAACTAAATTCTAAAGCAATTCAGAAGAAAAAGAAAATATGTGGATCATAGGAGTATCTGACCTGACAAAAAAGACAGGAAACAGGAGACAGGAGTTAAGTAACTAGAAACCTACTCAGAAAAACAGGCTAATAAAAAAGCTGTAATCTGAGTTATAATACCTAAAGAATTACTTTAAATTCTGGATGTGTGCTTGTTTAAAGTCTTACAACCTGAGTGATGCAAATTGATGTTTTTCACGGTCATGCAGTTAATGAAATACTATCTGACGTTCATTGAGGATTAGACCAGGTAGGTTAGCTTGGCACACAATGCCACTGGTTTATTGTTAAAATAAACCTAAAAGGAAATAACTAAATGCTCTATTTTCCTCTCAAAACAGGACAGGCCCTACTTCTCATATGTCTTTCATACAAAAAAGTTATTGCTTGACCGATTACCCTCGCCTCACATGTCTATCCTGTGCCACCAGAAGAAAAATGAAGTCTAAGGAAGGAAATTACCAAAAGGAAGATGTTTTCTACATATTTTTAGTTAAGTTCCACATTAATTACAAGGAAAGAGCTACTGTAGTTCCTATAGAAGATGTTAGGTATTTGTTTTAACATGGTCATTTTTACATTTTTATTTAATTAAAATAGTAAATATGCAGATCCAGATAGTTGGTAGCTTAGCCATAGAATATTTTTATGTAAAATTCATTTCAAAAGTGGTTTTCTATGTTTTTTTCTATCTGCAGCAAAGTAAAAATAATACCTGGTGATCTTGCTATTAAGGTAACTTTCTATTTTAAGGTGTCAGTTGTCTCTAATTTGTTCTCCTTTGTTATCACCCTTTCAGGCCCTGATGAAGACTACAGGAAGCTCTGCCATCATACACTGCACAGGTATGGACCACCATTGTCACCTTTATAATGTCTATCTTATACAATGATGTTCAGCCACATGCTAAAGCAATGCAGACCTGGAATCTCTGCTGTGTAAAGGAGACAAACATGTCACAATAATCACAAATGCCAGCAATTTATATCCATGGTCACTGGTGAATTGATTGTCAGTTTGAATTGATTTTTTACAGCTACAAGTCAAACCTATGCTACCCCATTCCATTGGTGTTTGCTGCTGGAATTGATTTGCTCTGCAATTTTGAGAGGTAAATGAGACTGTTGCTAGTGAGCTTGTTGCTAACATGAAATGAATGAATAACAATTCACTGTAAACTTAGGTTAGAGATTTTATAGAAAATAATTATGACCTATGCTATAAAATATAGTGTTGGCAATGCGATATGGCTCTAAATGTGCTTTATTTAGGATTTAGATTGCACAAGGCTTATTTTATTAGCAATCAGGTGGATATGTGATAAGACATATAATATAGAAGCAAAGCAATGGAAAGAATACCTCTTTTCTGGATAATTCACTTTGCTATGTGAACAGCTTTTACTCCTTTAGAAAATCATCCCCTATGTGTGTACATAGGACTACTAGTCACAGGAAGTAAGTAGGTGATGGCCATTTCTAAGACCTCAGTCTGTTGACAGGAAAATAAAATCCATAGGAGGTGTTGAAATTTACAATAGGTTTTTGAATTTAAAAAGTTAAATTCTACAGATAATACTCTAATTAGCATGATTACTGTGAGAATTTGCCTTATTAACTTTGACTTTAGTTGGGCTTTAACAATAGTTTGGTGAAAATCCAGAAAAAGCAATCAGTAGCTGTGAACTTTCGTCACGCTTTTGTTATGGTTAGTTGTAGTTTTACCAGCTATTCTTGCATGTCTGTGTTAATTTATCAGCAAATCCAAAGCACAGCCGAAGAAATTTACTATATGTAGCTAACAGTTGTGACATTGTTTTTGCTGATGTAGAATAGATGATTGTTGCATCTGGCATGCTGATGGTGCCAAAGTTTCAATTCAATGAAAATGAAAAAATTTTTTTTATTTACCACTATCACTGGCATGTTGATAGGTTGGGTAAAGGGAGCAGTGAAGGCAAAGAGGAGGATGCAGAGTAAACAGTGGCTTTAAGCTCCCTCTTGGTCAAAATACATAGTAAATTGAAAAGTGACTTTTTGCCAGCTTCCTGTCACCCCAATGCAAATGGTCATTTGTACACAAACCATTCCACCCAAACGGAAAAAAAATAGTTACCTCTTTCCCAGCATCTCATGCTTTTGGGCTGCACAGGTGGTATCACTATGCTTTCTAGAAGGGCCAAAAGCCTTGAAAGGACTTGAAAATGCATTTTTAGGCCATTTCAAAATTACATTCTCATGGAATGAGCTCCTAGCTCTGTTGGAACTGCAGTGTTGGAGGCCAAGGGCTAAGGTTTATTTTTGTTGGGGAGGGCAAATTGTTTTCATTCAAAAAGCACCATAAAGACATTTGTGTTGTGGCTGCTGGGATGCTACAAATTACAATAGCAGCATGATCCTGTGCATCGAACCCAAGCTGTCCTGGAATCAAGACACCACACGGCTTATTTAATGAGCCCCTTCCTACTTCATAATATCATCAATACAATTAGACAAATATGCCAAAAATAGCCTTTTTGTTTTGCTCATATAAAATGCAAATACATTTTAAAAAAAGGAAACCACCCTTTCAGTTGAATACCATACAATAACTTTTACCAATGTGTACACTACCTGCCAAAAAAAGGTACCTGAATATTTGGGGGACGTTTTATTATTATTATTATTATTATTATTAATATTAATAATAAACATGATTTATATAACATATTACGCAGAGATGTTTTTATGATCTGGGGTGGCTTCAGTTGCTTAGGTCTAGGTTCAGCAAAACATTGTGACAACGTTGTGACATTGCATAGGCTTAATAAAACAAAACCATAGCGAATGTGTACCACTATCAAAGCTAAAGGTGGCCTAAGGAAATATGTGTAAAACTTTTTTTTTTTTTTGGCCATGTAATGTTCTTAACTATATTTTGCCAAAAAAAGTAAATTCAGAGCAATTTTGCAAAACAAAAAGAATAAGTTACACTCTCAGAATTTATTGGGTGAACTCCTAAGGTAGAACTAAAAATTGCAATCAGGCAGGGCTTCATTGCAAAAAAGGACAGAGACTACAATAAGCAGTCTTACCTGCCTGGTGGCTCCATTTAACTGTCATATTTGCCAAGCTGCACATGCCAGCTTCCCTTTTTTTGCCAGAACTGAATGAACTCATGTGCTCCTGGGCAGGAGTTATGGTTTGCTGGGCCAGCAATCAACATGGATTGAATGAATGAGGAGGAAAAGAATGAACGAGTTGATAGAACGGGGACAGGTGAGTATTAACTGGGGTTAGTTCTATTTTAAAAAGTAAGAACACCCCTATGGTTCTTCTGGGAATCCCAGCAACTAATCAGGAGTAGGGAGGTGGGTGACAGTTACCCACCTGGTACAAAAAGATGAATCTGGGTTCTATTTGCTTTTTTTTAGTCTGCATTTAGATAGGTAAGGGGGAGAGAGTGTACAGTACAACTCAATGAAAAATGGAGTACAACAGATACAAGCAATAATCCAGGAGTAGGAGAGAACTCTGCCAAAAAAAGAGCTTACAATCTAAGAGACACGAAAAGCTGTGCAAATACATTCCCCTTAACAAAGAAAATGCTTTTACTGCCAGTTATCTCACCATTACCCATTATTGACTCTACTACTGAGAGTGAATTTCTCTTCTGACAAATACATTGATCTATGGCTGTCCTGCCAAATTGTGGATACAGCTGTGCTTATATATAAAAAAAGTGCACAATAACTTTCCTTACAAACAAGTTCTTTGCTTGTCGTTACCATCATCGTACAAAATGAAAGTGAGATTTTTTTTTATTTGACAAATACATTGCTCTCTGACTGCCCTTGCAGGCACATATAATTGGGCAAATACATTTAAGTTACGACTATATTATCCTTCATGAGCTCACTTCCCTGGAAACAATGATAAAAATCCCTCTCCCCTGTTTTAGGGTAATATTTTGGAGGGATCTCGCTCCTGATGGAAATAAATCTGAAACCAGAGACAAACACAGCTTCTTCAGGTGATTTGCAGTGTCAGAATTTCATAAAAATGAAGTTGTTCAGTGCAGAATGTTTTCATTGCTCAAATAGCTTAAAGGTTAATCAAGTGTGTTTATTGTATATATAAGAAGATTTTTTTTAGCAAAATAAATACATTGATTCTGCCAAAGCAAATATGAGATTTCAAAAAGAGTGGCAAGACACTTACCACTTCTGGAGATGAGTACAGGGGGATGTTTTAGTGTAGCCCAGCTGTGACTGGGGCTGACAACACTACTTAGAATTTCAGTGCAGCAAAAAAATGTTGTCTTTGTCTCAATCAGAGTTTAATGAATTAGGATTAGAAAGTATATTTCTGTACTGACAGTATTTTAAAGGGACCCCAATTTTTTCCATTATGTATAAAAAACTTTGGGTCTGGGACATGGGATATAAGCTGGACCCCAATATGTGTATGTATCACCAAGATATAATAAATATTGTCCAAAAAAGTCACACACTTTGATATTTCACTGGACCACTTTTACAGGATACATATGCCATGGTGTCATTTCAATAAACTTATGCAATGTCACAGCATTTTTTTTCATCACACAATATAATTTTTGTTTGATTATGGGAGAGTCAAACCGCTGTATAAAGTTCTCTCCAGCACATCTCAAAGATTCTCAATAGGGTAAGGGTCTGGCTCTGGGGTGACAAATCCATGGGTGAAAATGATGTCTCATGCTCCCTGAACCACTTTTTCACAATTTGAGCCAGATGAATCCCGGCTTTGTCATCTTGGAACATCCTCGAGCCATCACGGTTTAAAAAAAATCCATTGATGGATAAATCTGGTCATTCAGTATATTCAGTAGTTGGCTGACCTCATTTTTGGGCACATAACATTGAGGACCTAGACTGGACCAGCTAAGGCAACCCCAGATGGTAACACTGCCCACACAGGCTTGGGGACTTTTTTGGCTAGGCAGTATATCAGTAGACGGGCACGCATCTCAGATATCTTTACAATACATACACATTTTTGGGTCCAGCTTAAAACCCACATCCCAGACCATGAATACTTTTAGCTTATGCATTTGTATTTTATCTCTTTTAGTATTAAAAAAACAAGAAAAATTGTGGCTTATCATTTTATAAGATATTAAGCGTTCCATATCCAGTGAAAAAGGAACAGTTTCTAATGATCCTTTGTACCTTTTATACGATTCCTAAGTTATAACTCTTGCCAAATTTTAGTACTTTGTATCCTTCCTCAGCACACTAATTCCCTCTATCATATGTGTTAAACTGTAACTTCAGCTGGAGGTGATAAATAAGATAGGACTTTGCCCCTCCTTAGTAAGCTGAAATCCCAACAGTTTTGCTTTATCGAATCTAACACTGTCCTTCATCATCATTTTCCATAATTATGTTTTCTAATGCCCTTAATAAAATCTTGCTGTAAAGCCAAATATCCAACAGATAGAACCGAGGTAGGAGATAATTTGTGGCAAAATATGCATTTGCTGATTTCCTGCCATTATTCTATAATATTATCATTGTATTATCCTATCATTAATGCATTTGATTAGAGTATTGTGTAAGAATTAGACATTAGATATATACTTGGACACATCAAAAGTCACAGAGCTGTGTGGCTTAAAATTTAATAAAATGGTAACAGTAAGATGATGGGAGACAGAGACATTACAAAATATTTGTAGACAGGGTTCCGCATCCCATAAGGTTGGTTCTCCCATGTTTTGAATTATTTAAAGCCAGATTTATTCCTAAATCCAACATTGGATTCTGAATCTTCTGCAAACGTACCACAACTGTGAGCTAATAAACTCCTGCTATAAAGTAAGATTTATTTCAATATCCATTAATGGCTCTACAAGACCATACTATGTGAAGAAAGTCCATCATATATACAACTCCCGATATGTTTCTTTAATTGTGTTTGCTTTATCACTTGTTTACTACTATACTGTATGTTGTCAGACAACTAACATCTGTGAGTCTTTACACACCATATATGCAAGATAAAAATGTTCTACTGCATAATAAGTAATATATTTTGATCATAAATTTGCTAAAATGTTTTCATGAATAATTTTCTTAACATTCTTAATTTGCCTACTCGTGTCAACTGGCCTTTTGTTATTTCAGCCTATCTAGGCAGTGTTTCTGTGAGCTCAGCCACCTTGCTAAGCCTTGTGTCTGGACAGCCTAAGAACTTATGTCAATAGGATTTGGTATCAATGGTATTCATTTTATATTTATTTTAAGATGCTTTTGTGACCATTAAAAATCATTGGAAGATACATTTAACCTGTATCTGCCCTACTCTAAGCAGGATTTATATTTTTTGTAGGTAGTATAGGGAATGAAAATCCTGCTTGATTCAAGCAAATGCTAAACTCTACAACACCCTTACCCAAACTTGCTCAATTCCATTTACACTTGGTATACATCTCAACTACTTGGTGTATGCAATACCCATAAAAACCAGTAAGAATCCATTTTGTAAGATTTGCTATATAATATTGGCAGCTCAAATTGGCCTTGCTAAGGCTTGGAAGTCTCCTAATATAGCCTTCGCAGTATTGAAAGTGAAACTCAAGTAGATAATTGTAAATGATAACTTACCTGGAATCCTTGGTTGGAGTATGGCTCTTCTTGATAAAATTTCTATTGGCCTGTTCACTTTCCCTATCTTTCCCCTGTGATTCCCCTATAAAGGGTATTTTCTGTTGTAGATTTGTGTTGCAATATTTGCACTGATTTGTATGTTACATTTATACTCCCATTGATTTATCTTTTGTTATAACTTTTCAAATGCCTTCCGATAAAAATACTGAAATATATAAATCTATTTTGTAATATAAAATGAGCTAGAATTTGTTTCTTTGAGTGACAGTACTTTGAACCGTGTTTTGTGCATTGTCCTTTGAGAATATTGTGTATTGCTAAGACAAAGAATTTACATGTGAATTCAAACATCTTAAGGATGTGTCACATCAAATCATTTTTAGAGAGTATTAGTGTATTTTCCCAGTGAAACAATTAGGTGCGGGATTGCTATTAGACTATTAAAGTCTAATTCCAAATACCACAATTTGGCACTCTTGATCCTTAGGAAAAATTAAGTGAACTGTACTGTAGGTTAGCAACCACGGCATGTGATTATTAGGCAATAGGAAGCCCAATCCTTAATGGAATATAATTACCAACTTTTACTTTACTACGTGCAGAACACAAAGCTGGATTGCAACTAGGAAGTAATGTTATTTAGGACATGTATATATGCTTTGAAAAATATAAAATGTTATGTACTTTGTAAAGATTCAACACCCCCTTTATGGTATTTCATTTTACAGTACTTTTGGGATAATCAGGATTGGATCTACCAATTTCACCATTGATAATAATAAGATGCTTTATACTTCACCTTTTAACCCGGTGCACATTATTTACTACGTCTGATATGAAGTACAAAGTGTAACAATAACTCTTATCCTGCTGTGTGATCTTGGCTGCAGAAGTTCTGGATGACAAGCAGTGCCGGCCATGACTGATACCAGTAAGCACTCAATACCAATATACTTGCCAGCTGGCACTCTGGAGCCACCATATTTCACAGCACATCAGCTCACTGTTCAATGCTTAATAACACTTTTACTTCACTATCTAGTACAAGGCTGTATGTAAATGTATTATTTATGAATATTTTTAAGCCCACCAATCAACAAGGCTACACATTTTTTTCACATGTTTATTGATGACAAGCTGATGTGTGGCATATTTCATTCTTTAATTCTGTTTATTTTAGCTAATGGCTTTAATGGTTTTAGAACCTAATGATATTAAAACTGCTTAGCTTGTCTCTGCGGTGCTGTGAAAAGATTAAGATGAAAGCTTTCTCTTTAGTAAGAGACCTCAAAGTATGCCTGGGAAACAACGCTAAGGGACAATTAAAGAATGCGTGAGCGGCTGGCTGTTTATCACGTGTAAGTCCCACAGTCGATAAGCAATTTTTTTTCTTTCGGCCTGTTCACAACTGACCTAGTCTCTAATTGTCCCTAAGAGCTCACAATCAAGTCTCCCTACCATAGTCATATGCCCATAACATAGTCCACAGCCATTTTTTTGGGAAAGCTATCTAGAGTGTTATCTAGAGAAAATTAACACAAACATGATCAGAACATACAAACTTCATGAACATAGTTCATGTGTTCTGGCCAAACCTGGGAACCCAGTGCTGTAAGGCAGGAGTGCTAGCCACAGAGCCCTCATGTCAACTTTTGGGGTATCTTTGGGATTTCGGGAGTTGTGACTGCACTTGCTACATGCTTGGTCTGGGTTAGTGACTTTTTAAGCTAAATCCAGCTGGGAAACTTGAGATCAGCAGAGCAAATTTATTTTATAAAAATTCCATTACCTCTGACATTTGTATAATGTAATGCAGGAAAAATATGCAGGTATCTTTTTATAAAGCCTATGGAATATAATTCATGAGCACAGTTCAGAAGGGATTAACGTCCTTTAAAACAAGATAAACTTGCATGCCCGGCCTATTCCTTCCGGTCTGGTGCTTGCAGCAGCAGAGGAGTTCTAGGAATTACTGCTCTACGACTTGCAGTATCCTTGTTTCCCTTTAGCTGTGTTTTTTCTCTCGGCATCCCCTGTACTGAGACTGCACAGCTTAGGGGGTACCTCATTTAGTGGACACCCATGTCTGGCTTTGCCTTTGTACTCTGGATTGCCTGTTAGTTTGTGTACTTCTTATCTGTGGGCTCCTGGTCCACTGCCAGTCCATCCCCAGACACCATCCTTTGCGTCCTGGGGGCAACCGTGAGCTGGAAGATACAACTAGTCTCCCAAAGCTTGCTAAAGGTGAAGACTGCAGCGATAGATTGGGGACTGGTGTCTAGTGAATACTGGTGCTGACCAGGGCCCTACAGGTATAGAGTTAATTAACTTTTGCCTGTGACATATAAATGTCACTTCACATGGTAATTCAACTCCTCATACAATTTTTTACAAGTGGCAACCTCATAAAATATTTGCTGCTGCAGAAATTCACTACGCATTCTTTGGTAGAAAATCAATTGTTGGCTCTAAAAACACATGAACTAGATTCTAGATTCAAGATTCTCTAGCATAGAATGTTTGGTAAATGACAGATTCACCCCTTAATAAACCCCTAGTGGTTCATGTTAATAAATTTTTTTTTTCTTTTGTTTAAATGCATTTAATTGTAAGGTTGCTTACATAATGCAACCAGTTTGGTGCAATTGAAATGCAAACCATTCCTATGGCAAAGGAATTTAGAATTTACACTTCAGCAGTTGAGTAGTTAATTTAAACAGGTAACCCCTAAAAAACCAACAGTACCTGATACTTCCAGGCAACAGCATTTTTGGCATCCTCAGTGCCCAATGAAAGGAAGGCACCAAGGGAGCCCACCTGTTGGCAAAGTTTTGCCATAAGAGATTCGAGTAGGGTTTTCATAAATGGCAACTCCACCACTGCAAGAATCAGGGAGAATAGCAAAAATAACAACTAAGCAGCAAATGAGCACATAGAACAGTCATTATTTGAGGAGTACAAACCTAGAGATGGATTTCATAGTTTCATACATATATGGAAATTAGGCCAAGCGTTCAGCTGCATTTTCGATACAAGCTAGCAAATTCCAGTTTGTATAAAAACAGCTGTCTTCATACAGTTTAGAACATGACAAGGTGCTTCAGTAATTGTGTAAATACAAGCTGGTTAACTTATTGAATTATGCAACTTCCTGGGTTGGCTTTTATGAAAATAATGAATTTTGTCTGATTAATTTTTAATCTTGTGTTTTTGTGTGGCAATTATTTTTTTATTAGAAAACCAGCTTTCTGATTTTTTTTGTTGGTGATAGAGAACAGAGCTAAAAAGGGTGCTTTTGGTTTAATGCCCCAGATTTCTTAAAGTGAAACTAAACCCCAAACGTAAAAAAAAAATATTCAGGTAGGTTTTTTATTGCAGAAGTGATAGACAAAGTTCCTTTCAGCAATAAAATTAAGTTACTGACCTATTCACAATTTTTAAAGAACACTCATCTCTTCTTGTTCTGTCTTTGGGGCAGGCATCTTTACCCGGTCCTCTTGTGGGTTTTAGGATTTGGCCATTTTGATTGGCCAGATCAGAATGGTGTATGTGCATAGGAGTTACCCATTCCCAGCAGCTAGATATGTCAGGATCATACATGTAGCTCTCAATGTATAATACACCCAGGTAAGTTTATTTTTTTTTTTGCAGATGGGACATAACCTGTCCCTTCTGCAATAAGCAGCCTGCCTGCTTGCAATGTTTTTACTTTTTGGAGATTTGGAGATTCTTTGTATACCTGAATCTAGAAGGTTGTGTGGTATATTGGAACACATTCTCATGTTTTACATGCCAACATGATCACAGTTGGAAATGTGTTCGATACGCTATACACCCCCCCTTTTTCCTAAGTACATTCTTGACATTAGAAAACTACAAAATTAGCATTACCAGCTTTCCCCTAAATGTGTCTATATCACTTTTTTTGTTCCAGAGGTTTCTTACAATAATTACCTACATTAATACTATTTACATTTCAGTATGTAAGTTTTTAGCTCTAAAGGATGTCTATACACAGGATGAAGATGGTGTCCCATGCTTTAATGGATCCTTAGGGATTTCAAATAATTTGACCTTTGTCAGTTTGGCTTTTTCATGAATTGGTCACCTTTTGTGTTAATCCCCTTTTGTTCCTAGGAACTTTGTTCTAGCCCCCCCCCCCCCTCTTCTCATTCATTTCCCACCATCTCTATTTCTTTTTTTCAGAATACTTGCAGTTCTTTTAAATATTTCTGCAACCTGTTGCAGTGATTTCATCATGAGAAGATCTCTGTACCATTGCTCTTATGATAGGGAACCTGGATGAAATGCATATCCCCTATCAAAGATTTTCCATGATAGTTGGGACGCTTACCAGCTAGCCCAGTTTGTGGTAATCACATACTATAATATGTTCTCTCTCATGCATTTTAGGAATGCTTCTTCTGCCACTACTACATTCCCTAATCTTATATGTCACTTCCATAATTTCATGCGGTTCTAACCATTTTCATCTGAAACAATGTTCTGATGAATCTTGGCAGTACACCAACATCTCCTTACTTGTGAATATAAACATAACCAGATATGTTTTATTGGTTTTGTGATTGAAAGCTAGTTGGCAGGTGTTAAAATTGTCAATAATAATATTTGGTTGGTTCTTTTGACTTCGTTAGGGCACACTACATTCATTTACTGTCTCCCCAAGAGGCAGCAGTTCTTGATTGGGGCTTTACACCTAGTGGCCACTGTTTTTGGAGGTCCTCACCAACCCCAGAGGGGCTTTTCTAGAGAATAGGTGCAGATTCATACCTGCCTCTATATCGCGTGACGCCCAGCAAGATGCCAGCTGCTTACACACTAACAGGCAGCACTGAGTATTAAAGTACCAGCACCTGTACATGTGACAGCTGGCAGCAGTGAATTGTACAGTAGAGTACAATAGTACTAATACTGCCATTCCTATTCATTCACTATGGAGCTGTCACAGAGGCGTGAAGAAGCGGTAAACACACAGAAAACCTCACCACCGCTGTGAATTTAGCCTTATACTTTGAGCCCAATTCTTAGTAGTTGTGCAGAGCTATTAGCTACCTGCTATGATACATACAGATTACAAATTGAAGATTGGATACTTGCTACATTTCCTTACTGCCAGTGCCCAGTGCAAATAATGGACACTGCGTTTGCCCTATGCCTATTGTATGCTTGCCCAGCATAGCCAAACCCCAACTATCTCCTACAATTTATTTGTAACTATTAAATTAAAGAAAAAAAGTAAGATAAAATATTTAAAACATTGTGAAATGTTTTTATTTCTCTCATTCTACTAAATAAAATATATGTTTAATCAGTTTCCATTGCCAACTTTTTATGTAACTGAATACAAATTTAGATTTTAAAAACAATAACAAGTATATCTATTATTTGCACAACCTTCGACTACAGTGAAGACCAGTCAAAATTGCTAGTGAGCGTTCCGAGATGCTAAGCACTTGTAATTGCCCAGGAACTGTTCAACGCATGGTTGGCAAGCCCTCCTCCGAACTTAGCCTCATACAAATCTATTAAACATTTGTATCAGTTTTTTATTTCCAGTAAAAGAGTGTAAGATGTTGGGGCAAATGGATACATCCATGCTTTCCACTGGCCATTTGTTCAAGGCAAATGATATAAAGCAGATGTGAAAGAGGACATGTGTTGTATTTTTCAAGGACTATTGACTTCCCAAGTCCTGGGTTAACATGTCCACAGCAGCATGGAATGATTGACAAGCAGGATGCAGCTAATCCATGGTCTTTGGTTTGTGCAGCTGCTTCCACTTTGTCACTGACCACTATCAGACACAGGTAGCATCCAGAGAGCTCACTTCTAGCACAAGTAGAGCTCCTGGGTTGTCAATGCCTTGGCAGCACCCCCTCCCCATCTTATTATCTGCCACACTGTGCAGGAACCGGTTCAGACTGGACTGATGTCAGCTAAGGGAAGGAGGTAAAGCGGGTGGAGAAGGAGGAGGAGGGCGCAATAAATAGGAGATACAGAACAGGGAAAAAACTATTGGTTTCACTGACTGCACTGAGCTGTCCTGTGGAGCAGGAGGGAGCAGACTGAAATCCTCTGCTGGTTGTCATTGTACACCAGGCTGGGAGCTGAATACAGTCCTCAATGAGATCCTCTGCTAGCAACATGCATTCAGGTAAAGCAGCACAATCATTCATTCACACCAATTTTCTACTGATTTATAGTATTACCCTATATATGTACTATTATAATATTATATAAAGGACAATTAGTGGTGTACTGTTATGTTCTTTCGTGTACACGTGATTGTATTGCAGGTGCTGCAGCAAATTCTAAGCAAACATTCCATATGACATATGACGGGACTATAAGACAATGATTTACTATTATTTGCATTGCAATTAATATGTGTTTAGTAAACTATCTGCAATAGGATTGCTCACAGGGAGCTATATACCAAAACGAAACACCAAAATAATGCAGCTATGCCAGAAAAGATCTGGTTAACGTAGCAGATTTTTTTCCATATCACCTAAATCCCATGTACACAAAAAGTTTGATTGGGCACTTGGAGCCAATCAGAATCTGTCACAATGCTGACAGGAGGAGAGAGCAGCAGAATGATCTTATCTCATGTTGCATCTTCATCGCTGTTCTATGGTCCAGTTGGAAGTGTTTTTTGGGGGTTCCTCCTGTTGTACTGTAGCTGAAGATAGGTTCTAAGATCTGACTCTGATAGTCGTTGCCAAACCACAGAAGTGGCTGCAGGGAATTACAAATTATTAGCAGGTAAAACTAAGTTTTAATATATCATTGGTGAAATTACCTGTTTGACTTTAGTCCAGCCTAAACATTAGGTCAAAGTCATTTAAACTCTTGTAGATCTTCATACTGTTGATATTCCAGTGGAGTACCATTGATGTCTATGACAATGGTCCCTTCCCATGACTTGTGGAAGTTGAGAGACCTGCCTTTCCTTCAATCACAGAATTAGGTGACAAGAACATCAAAATACCACAATCTCTACAACACAGATTTATGAATGGGATTTAAAATGTGGTTTTTAGTCGGGAGTGCTATTAGCATTTGAAAAGCTTCTGAGATCATTCTGAGGCCCTTCACACGTTCTTCTAACCTGTATTTGCCCTGCTTCTGAGCTTGCAGGCACCAAAAAGTTCTGCACTGTACCTTAGGTCATGGTTTCTTAACCAGAGTTCCACCAGAAGAGGCTAGGGGTTCTTTGCGCAATGAGAAATGTGTGGCTCTCAGGTCAGTTTAAGTGAAAGCAATGATTTTTTTGGCTATTTGTAAGGGTTGCAGCCTTTTCCAGACCAACAATATAGTACACATTCTTCCCACTGACCACCACACTAATATACTGCGAGCTGTGCACATAGTAATTATAGCAGGGGTTCCACGAAAGTTATCTCAAGGCTTCCCCGATGTAGAAAAGCTCAAGAAAGGCTGCCTTAGGTACTTACTATAAAGTCATTCCAGGTGAAGCAGTATCTCTGTTTTCAGTTTGGTTGGATGTCTTCCTAAACTATAAATAGGAGATCTTAGCTGGTTAGGGAAATTCATCAACCGTTCAAAGGCGGATATATAAAAAAATAATAAATTAATTGGAAGGTGTGCCATTTATTTATACAATTTAAAGATGATGTTTGTATTTCAAGCACAGACAATAAGCAACATTTTATTCTCCTCATTTTTTTTAACTTGCTAAAACTGTTTCTTGTCTGTCCGATTTGTTTCTCCTGCTTTGTGCTGTTTATAGCTGGTTACTTGCAGTCATGTCCTAGCTAGCCTGCAGCAAATCTCTGTTAACAGTCAACAGCTACCTCAGTTGTCCTGTCTTGGTCAGTTACTTATAAGTGAGAAGGAAGGCGCTGGAGAGTGTTGTTGCATCATTTCACATCCAGTATGGGATCAGTTCAGGCTAGATACCCTGCTGCACTCTTTCCAAACCCCTTCTAAGAAACATGTTAAAATATAACATGTTCTCAACTGCTGTTCCTATCAGGAATTTAAATGAGTGTTCAGCTTTCCATCATTTTGAAATATTAATGCATGTATTTTGAACTTTATGTTCAATACATGGCATAGTTAAATGAGCTGGGTGGAGACACCACTGGAAGTCCTATGTGATAATTACCTTAAAAGCCACGTTCATTCGGTGATATCGTCCCCTCCCTACAAACACTGTCGACAACTAAATATATAGTAAACTGCTAACTTCCACTAATTTCTTCAAACAGCAGGATGTGCACCAGGAGCAGCAGGTCACAGATATATAAGAATAAATACTCAGGATGACCTAGACATCCTCAACCCAAAACAGATTAATTTTGGTTGAAAGTCTTTATTGGTGGATTTTTATACAAATATAGGAAAACTGAGAGGAGTATTTAGTGAGATGGTGTAATACAACACAAAGATGTACAAAAATAACCACAAAGGAACCAATGATATTCTAGTTTCTAGGCGTAGGATCAGTGAAAGATGGAATCTATATAGGTTACGTGCAAACCTTGGTAACCGAAGTAAGGATTACTGTAACCGATGATGCTAAGGTAGTTTACAGTTCAAGGGGAAAGGTACAATATGGGCTTTGTGTCTTGACCTTCCCATCACTGCCTTAAGGTAGCCTTTTTTGCTCATTGCACAATCTTTTTGATTATTTAGCTTAGACTTTTGTATCTGCTAATATTTGGACCTCATTTAAAATGAAGTTCTTTTTCCTAGCAAATTAGCTTTCTTTGGAGATGTATTTTGCAGAGACTTAGGGTAGGTTCACATATGCCTCTTTATCAGACAATTTCACACGCTGTCCGGTTTTGAGCACTTGCATGGCAGTGTTGGTTCAAAAAGTGTCAGCGCACGTGATAGCTGGTGGCGGTATGCAATACTAGCACTGATCAAGGTAGCCTTTATTCATTCCCAGTGTGGCTGCTGCAGGGATATGCTACATGTGGCATCTGCACTACCAATTAGATTTAACCACCATGTTCATTTTTGCAAGGCCACATCCCTAATCTAATACAAAATAGAGGTCTGAGGGGTTCCCTCTAAAACTTTATTAAATACCATTAAAAACATTAACATGAAAAGAACCTAAAAATGTGCAACAAACACTACAAGAAAATTCCTGTCCTGGTTACCCAATCAAAGGGGTACACCCTGTTGAATCGACACGTTTGACAGATAAATCTGCTTCTTCAGGAAAAAAGACAGGGATATCTGGGTCCTTGTGGGTCCTTTCACTTTGAACTTCAATGTCTCCCTTCCATCCCATGTGGAGATGCCATTTGCAGGAAAATGTTGATAGCAGGCGGATGCAGACTATTATAATGGAAGGGAAACATTGAAGCTCAAAGTGGAAGGACCCATGAGTTGTAAAGCTTTGGCTATGAATACTTGGTGATATTGAATGGAAACATGTTTAAAAAAAGGAGACCAATTAGGAAGATAGACAATATGGATCATACTATTGAGAACTGTGAATGATAATTGAAAACAATACCAACTGACATACATTCTAAAAGCTGCTGCCCTTGCCTGCTCCCACACCTTGGGTGGGGCCGCATGTGCTACAAACCCAGATATCCCTGTCTCTTTTCTTGAAGAAGTGGATTTATTTGTGAATCAACAATTGACGGATTTATCCGTCAATTCAACAGGGTGTACCCTTTTGATTGGGTAACCCAATGTAACCTTGTAGTGTAGATAACCTTGTAGTGTTTGTTGCACATTTTTAGGTTCTTTTTATGTTAATGTTTTTCCTTGTATTTATTTATGTTATGTTTTTGATATTTTATTGTTAAAATTTGTACTTACTGGCCCGAAAAGTGCTAGTTTTTGAGGGAACCCCTCAACTCAGACCTCTAACATGTAGCATCTGCCCAAAATACAGTGGTTCCTAATGGGAGGAAGCAGTAAACTCAATGCAAGCTTACTGCAGATGTGAATTAGCCGTTATAATTTCTTCTTGCTTCCAGGGCTGTGGTTACAGTGTAAATACAGTGAATGTCTCTAACAAGTAAGGCACCAAATCACAGAAGTTTATCTTTGGTTACCGAAGTATAGAAAGGCTTTTATGTAGCTAAGGGTCTCTGACACGTCACATTCTGAATTTCCTAGATTTGTGTCCTGTAGTAGCACCTTTAGGTATTAACTGTGCAAAGCAAAACAAATCCGGATGCTACAAATACACTGCACAACCTATAAATGTTTTAGAGGGGGCTGCCAAGTAGAGCAGGAGGAGAAGTTCAGACAGGCTGCTGGAAACCTGAGTTAGACAGCAGCGTATTCAGAAAACATTTGCTGGAAAACTTGCAGCTGTAATGTCTTCAACACACCCATATCATGCTCCTGTGATACATCAGAAATATTTTCCTATATTTGTTTGGCAGCATATTTGATTGATGTTCAAATAATGTATATGTTTGGAGCAAGAACTTGTTTCAGCATTTATCCAATCCCTCACGCTTGGCAAGTCTATCTAAGTTTTTTACCAGAGTATAGAAGCTGCTAGACATGTGATGCATCTTTTAAAAAAAAACAAACTAAAAAAAAAAAAAAAAAATTTTAATCGTTGTGCAATGTAGAGGTCCTGAAAACATTAAGATTTCTTTCAGACTTGCAGTGGAGGACTACACGGTTAGCCGTTCCTAGGTGCATAACTCATTGCGGCAAACAAACTGCAGGTTAATACATTTGCACATATTACAGTTGCAATGTGATACTTCTTTCAAAGAAGGAAAATAAGTGGTGTGTAACTTTTAGGAACCACCAAATGATCTACTGCAATCGCCTGTGTGTGCAAAAAAAGCTTCCCAACCACAGAGTTAGCAGGAGAAAGCTGCAGTTAACCACAAGTCTAAATTTGCCCTAAACCTTCCCCCAAATGTATCAGCTTGCAGAGGGTTCAAAAGTGATAAAGAGCAATCCCCCCATCCCAGCATTCCGGTCACAGATCTAACCATTTGTGGCCAAACAATCGTTTTCTTGACCTCTGATTTCCCACTTTCCTTCATTGTTTTTCAGAGAAGCTTTGACTTAACATTTACTTTTTAGGTTTGGTTAGTTAGGAGACTGGGCACCTAGCCACAGATGCACAATTATTCATTCCCATATTATAAGTCACACTGGATCTATTTCTAAGTTGTGTCTTGGACTGTTTGTCTACTGCCTTTTTTTTCGGTGCACACAGAAGTCAGCAAACAGCTGTTTCACATATTATATGTGGGTGCTTGCATGCTGTTCTCCGACGAGGAGCTATCACTCTGTATTTACTTAATTTGTGCTGCTAAGGCACACTGTAAAAAGTTCTCCGAGTCCAGTAAAATCAGAGTAAACAATTAGGTGGAGTTCATACTTTGCATACTGCACATAATGTGCAGAGTCCTGAGTCCTTATTCTTTTTCACTAAAAAGTAGGAAGGTGCCTTCTGCTTTTAATGTGTGGGTGATCTGGACACTTGATATTAGTTATCCATAGTGAGGAGATGATATCACAACAAGGCAACTGGCTGATGTAAGGACGTATCACAGCCTGTATATAACAGTGGTTGCTCCACAAAGCGGCACCAGCAAGGGACATGTATGGTGGAGTTAGGGGGAAAAAGTTTTGAAATGCTTTTTTATGTAAGAACTGGTAAAGGTGAGGTTTTGGAGGGGGGTAGCTTTGCTTAGCTTGCCTATTCAACCTAATAGAATCAGTTGGGAACCACTTTGTGTACATGGTTGCATTGCAGTTGCGGTGGTGTTGCAGCACAGTTCTGGAAGTAACATGTTGCTTCTGACTATGTGGTTCCTTGCATTCCTCTGGAAAAAGAACCACACCACCCCTGCAACTGCAAAGTCAATGTTTGCTGCTTCTGGGCATATAGCAGCTGTTTACTATGTGCCTTGATGTGGCTAACCACTTGATTTTACACCAAAAACCAAAGAAACTCCTACTGTTTGTAAGTTAATACACTCCACAAACACATCCGTATTTGGTAGCAAGGTATTCTCTTTTTTCTTGGTTGCAATAGAGCTGTGACTCGCTACAACTGCTAAATAAAGCATTAATGTTCTGTTCTTGCTTGGCATACTTTATAGGTTAAGTGGGCACAAGGCTTCCCTCCCATTTTGGGTTTTGGTAAATCAGTGCTAAGAATGTGTGTGTACATGTTCTTCTTATTTCTTATTTACTTCTTCTATTTTAACAGATCTGAATGATGATCTCTAAAAACATCAGGAAGGCCAAAAACATCAAATTCAGTATTTGTAAGTGACAATAATAATGTTTTGTGTGACCTTTAAATATGTTAACATTGAAAAACAAAATGATTTTTGTTTTAGGGTAAAACACAGCAGAAAGTACTGCTGTTTGTTACAACTATTCAATCTGTTATACGGGCTGTAGGCTGCTGTCTCTTGTAAACTCATAAATTACAGGGAATATGCTTCAACATCTGATTTACCTAACCAACAAAGAATCTTCTGTAGGTGGTGATGTCTCTTAGTGGATTTTCGTTATGGTAAATGTTTTTCTTACTGTTTATGGAAAAGTATAGTAAAATAAAAATGTTACAAAAGTGTGGGTGACAAGGAGTAAATGTTTGTTTTAATCCAGTGATATTACTATTACAAGAACTGCTGGCTCTGCTAGACCAATGTTTCTTACTTTGTTATGCTGACTACTCTTTTCAAGCCAGGGTCACATAATCCTTGTTATCAATCAAGTTATCCCAAGTAACCTTCTTTAAAGAAAAGTACATGGTCAATTTTGTTGAGTATGCAACTTACGTGGCAGTCATGCTGTTTCAATGACCCTATTAAATTCCTGATTCAAAGACCTGAAAAATTTATTCCCCTGGCGAATCCAAAGTTAAGTTGGAACTCATGATCTGCTTTTGCCCAAGTGACAAAAAAAATTTTGAGGTTGTTGATCAACATGATAGCGAGACATAAGCTGTTAATGCTAAAATTTGGAATTATCCTTAGTTTAATTCAAGAACTGCACATCTCACAAGAACCCCCGTGAGATACCTTTACCACTCTCTGAAGTCCATCCCACAACTGTTTAAATTAAAAAGAATAGTTCCCCATCTTATCCTGAAATACTAGTGAATAAATAAGGTCTTATAAAAGAAATCCTAATTTATTTCCTTGCCTTCGTGGTGTAAAGCTTATCTGATTTTGGTTTAACTTGTGCTCCTTGACACTAAAACTAAACTGTATTTCCCATAAGACCAGTTTAAAATTAATTATTTAAAATGTCTTGATAGACATTTGAAGGATGTATCACTGGAGCCAGTTTACATTCCAGTTGTTCATGTTTAGTAGATTATACCATTAATATCACCATCACTGCTATTTTACATATAAACAGCACTGCACCATTAGGTTTACATTTCTTTTACTGTTGTAATGTCCTTTTAATTTTTTTCCTTTATTGTATTTTCTGTCCATTCCAAAAAAATGTACCAATGTAATTCTTCTTTTCTGTGTAGAAATTTAGATCGCCACATCTCTTTACAATGTATCAGAAGCCACCAGATGGAGGATGGGGATGGGTCATTGTCGCTGCATCTTTCTTCATCCAATTCCTTTGCTATGGTTCTCCATTAGCTGTTGGTGTCTTATATGTGGAGTGGTTAGATGTCTTCGATGAAGGAAAAGGAAAGACTGCATGGGTTGGGTCTCTTGCTGGTGGTGTGGGATTACTTGCAAGTAAGTTGTTTATTATTTCTTAAATGGATTACATTGATTAGTTATTAATATGTATATGGTTATTTTTAGAGCTAAACCTAACATCATACATAAAGTGATATTACAGTGCACATGGTGATATATATCCAATGTATGTTTATCATCTCACTACAAAGTCATGATAGGAATACAAGAATAGGATACAAAGGATACAAGAAAACAATTGGCTTTATTCATTACAGGTCATTGTGTACATCACAAATAGAAAGCTGTTGTAAAGCAGCCTTCAGAGGGGGTGTCAGTATTTTGAATATTATACAATCCTTCCTTGAAAATTAGATAATCAAAGAAGAGCCTGATATGTTTTGCACATTTATAACTCATTCATTATTTATAAATATCATTCACTCTAATTATGGGAACAGGAAACAGCTGTTCTTTTTATGAGTCCATTTCTATTTACTGTAGCATTTACAATGTAATCAGGCCACTAATTTTATTCAGAAAATCCCGGTCTACATAAAAGATATAATTTATTTTCTATGATTTGGTTTTTTTTAGTTTTGTCTGAAGGGGAGCCTGTCATCAGATCATTTATTTAAACAAAACAATCCCATAAAATTGTATGTGCATTTAAAATGTTTTAGGTTTGTTCTTCACCTTTTAAATACTCTTTGTGTAGACATCTAAAAGCAAAAAGACTGGTGCTGGGTGCCACCATGTTGGATGGGACATCAGCAGACCCAATAGACTGTGAGGTATCACTCATGTAATTCTCTATTACAGGGCTTCACAATCAAGGTTCAGCAAAAATCTCCATATTTTTTTTAGGAGTTTTTGTAGGGTTTTCAAACTTCTGCTAAAGTACATGGGTACACGTATCACATTTTAGAATGACCTAAACGTGGAGAAAAAGGAACACATTGATCCTGTCCTAAAACAGACACTAAAACAGATATAGAGGGGGTTTTGCACTAAATACTGATGTAGAATAGGGTTTGAACTAAACAGCCATAGAAAGTTAGAGTTCTGCCCTAAGCAAAACCGCAAAGAAAAGTGGCCTGTGACTTTACAGGTCATGTGCAAGAGACTATTGAGTAGCACTGCTGATGGGTACCATTACCTGATTCTTAACTTCTTAGTGACATGGTGCAAAATCCAGAAAGTACATTAGGCAGTTGCTACAGAATTCTAGCTGCTCAAGCTTTAAGCTTCTGAACTGTTGTTTACTCAGTTGAAATCCCTGCCAAGATTATTATGGGTGATTTGAGGAATTAGTAGGGATTTAAAAGTTGTTTATAATTTTGAACAGGAAAAACATAGTCTTTTTTTTTAGATATTCACAAGTGAGTTACTTAAAATGAACTTACTCTCCCAATCTAGACAGGTGGCACGGGTTACTACATGAGTCTTACTTAGGCAACCAGAATTGTCATTTGAGGTTGGAGAGAGAGTCCTTAAAATTCTGTGTATGTTTAAGCTTGTGACTTGAAGTTTACATAAAGTCCTGTAGCTAGTTAGTGTAGGGCATAGCTCCAATGAGTAAGTGAAGTAGATGGTTGGTGTAGGGCATAGCTCCAATGGGTAAGTGAAGTGGATGGTTGGTTTAGGGCATTGTTTCAATGGGTAGATGAAGTAGCTGGGGGCTGTAGGGCATAGCTCCAATGGGTAACTGAAGTAGCTGGGCGGTGTAGGGCATAGCTCTAATGGGTAAATTAAGTAGCTGGGTTTTGTAGGTCATAGTTCCAGAGGCTAAATAAAGTAGCTTGGGTGGTGTAGGGCAAAGCTCCAATGGGTAAATGAAATAGCTGGGTGATGTAGGGCATAGCTCCAATGGGTAAATGAAGTAGTTGGGCTGTGTAGGGAATAGCCCCACTGGGTAAATGAAATAGCTGGGCCGTTTAGGGCGTAGCTCCAATGGGTAAATTAAGTAGCTTGAGTGGTGTAGGGCATAGCTCCAATGGGTAAATGAAATAGCTGGGTGGTGTAGGGCATAGCTCTAACTAAATTCACTTAATTTTAAAGATGAAAAGTTGTAAGGGTTTGTAAAGTTTCTAAACTCAAGGAAAGTCCACATCACTGGATCAGAACAGAACCAGAAGTAAGTGAGTCATATTAAGCATAATGGAGCATTATGGCGGGTGCTGGCCACCCCCAACAAGGTTTATTTCTATATATTTCTTTTTATATATATATATATATATATATATAATCTGTACCTGTAATGCTGATGGAAGCTAGACAGCCACTGTTCAAACATTGTAAATGTTTACACATGTCACATCTCAGCTAGGAAGAGTAACCTCAACCATGCAGTTCTGTAGACATATATATACACAAGTAACTTGCAAGATTCTTGACACAAGTCAGAAAAGCTACCAAATGCCATGCAGGGTTGTTTTTAATATTATATAGAATTATGTCAGTGGCACATTTATCTGTTTTAAATCTGATGCACACATTTAATGTCACACCAGTGTTCCCTTGTGTTTGCTTCGAGAGACTAATATCTTCAGTTCCCAGGAAGTACAGGGTAGCTTTTGCAGAGAGGCTGTTTATTTTATACAAAGAGTCCTTTGTATGCATCAGTGAAAATAAAGGGTTATACTCAAACACTCTGAGATCCTTAATAAAGAGGAATTACAGAAAGCATTATTGTAATATTGTGTTAGGCTTATGGAAATCTTTATATTAAATATTTTTAGTTTTTATCTGAATAATTAGTAGCAAGTCATATAAATAAAAGAGTTTGTAAGTTCAGTACAGGACACACTATCTAAAGTACCGTAATGGACTTCTTTTAGGGTTATACTGTATATAAATTAGGAAAGAAAAGAAAAGATCCAGCCAGCTTCAATCAAGTCTTGAGTTTATTATTTAAGATCTAGAGGAGCATTTAAAAGGAAAGGCTAAAACATGGTTCCTCCCTTTCACTTTTAGATATTGAAAAGTCAGTCCAAACAAATCAATAATAATAGTGGGTTAAATCATCCATGGGCCTCACATTTATCTCAAGGTTTCAATATACCTTTGTATTGATTTTTTTCCTACCTTTTGTAATTGAATGTCAGTATTTCTGTTGCATTCCCGATAATAAGTTATTTAGATTCTATAGTGGCTTTTTAGATTTTATTTCTTCATTAGACCACACTGCTTATGTCCATTGTAAAGCTGACCCCATCTTTCACCTTGAGAACATCAGAATTTTCATGTAATATCTGATGTTCCTAATGCATTAGTTGCAATGTTGTGCAGTATAGTGAGGTATAATGTAACTAATACCACTTTTCATGTCCAGGTAAAAAAAGATAAATAATAAAGATTTTATTCTGAATTTGTATGCTCTTATAATTGAACTATCTTTAAACACTAGGAATAAGAAGGATAAGTCACTGCTTTGACTTATTTACTTTAGCATAAATTTCAGCTTAATCTATTGACATTTATAAACCACTTTACATAAAAAGGCCCTGGTGTCATCCTAGAGACCTAAAATATTAATATTTTATATTTTATGAAGAGCTGCTAACCATTTCCTTTAAAACAAACCTGTGGTATTGCCCATGCATATTTGATAGAGGATAACATTATAATAATGTTTGCAGCCCTGTTGGTAAAATCCAATACACATTGATGCATTGGTCTTAATTTGTATTACACTTTTACTGAATTAACATTGCAAGATGCAAAGCCCAAAGAGCAATGCTATAGCAACCAATCAAACAAAATATACTTTAGGGAAGCTAAACCGGTAGGAGATTGTGAGTGGTTGCTGTGAGTACTGCACTTTGGGGCTTGCTCCATCCACTATTTAATTGGATAATTAAATATCCTGTGTAAAGATATTTCTTGAACAATGCTTGGGTAACTGGTTCTTTTTCACCTAAAGTGTATTATGTACATAATGTAACCTATCCAGCATAGAGTGAAGAACAAACATTGGCATTGGGATTAGTGCCAGACAGAGCAAGAGAACATGTGCTGTATGCAATGTCAACATTTGGAAACCTACTACTATAAAAATAGCAGGGGAAATAAGCATAAGTATTGGAGAAGCTGTAATATAAACAATAGAACTGAAATAGTATCATTGTATACCCAGCTTGTTTAATTGCATTCCATTTAACATAAAACCAGATGGGTTGGAGAATGTTTTGTAGCTACATTGTTAGAAGATATTCAGTTTATATAGCACCTGTCCAAAAATGTACAAAACCTAATTCATTAGATTCATGTTCTGTAATAGACAGTGAATGTTTAAATGCTTCCGAGTGTCTGATTACAGAACAAGGATGTTTTTGCAGCCTCAGAAAACAGCAAAGTGTATGGAAGGTGAATCTGCTGACTGCACATTTCCTTGTGTTTTACTATGAACCCATGGTATTGGTTTCTTAGTTACTATTTGCATTGAAACACATGACAGATTTTCTGAGTATTGTTTTCTCCATGAATAGCTTGTCAGCAGAACTCTTGTTTACTAAGAGGTCAGAGATATTGAGATGGCCTGTTGTTCCTTCCTTGAACTTAATGTGTTGGTCTAGTTGTAGCTAATGATAATGAGAGGTATTAGCGCTACAAGGTGAACAGCTGGCCCCAGGTTAATAGGCATATAAATTGCTGACTTCTCATTTCAGGAGGTTTCCATTAGGTTCTGTTTACAAAATCTATAAAGTGACTAATGGGAATTTTAAGATGAATGTGGAGGTGAATGAATGTTCCATGGTACATAGGCACACATGCTTATATCCTGTCAACACGCACAACTGTGTGTTCAGCAAACACTCTTACCGCCACTCTAATCTCTGGCTAAAAAAAGCCAACATAGTTATCCTCCAACTTCCCAAATGTGGTAGATTTTTATCAGCTTCAAAAGCTAATTTCCTAGCATTTATATTTCCTGATCATCTACAATGATGTTTACAATAGTGATATGACCTCTTGTGAAGGTTGGTTTGTATTTGTGTAACTGAGTGTTCTGGGTTATGGGACTCCCAAGGATCCATGTGAATAAATCTAAAGCTCCTTCTTCTTTAGTTCCAATTATGCCCACATGCAGTTACTACTTTCAAGGTAACTATAGGTATATTTTAAAAGATGAGTGTGGTTTTATTTAAAAGGTAATATATATGTACCTCCTTGTCATGAGACTTAAGTCTGGCCTGAGCAGAATTCCGGAGTACACATGGCTTAACAGCACCATAGCAGCAATTCTCTTTATTACCATCTATGTGTTTTTTTTTATCTCCCATAAAGCATTACATTCCGCCTGTAATCTATAGACATTAAAGGTGCCCTGGGCACAGGAGCAGCATTGATGCCAAAAACTGCTCCAATCAGAATTGAGCAAGTCTCACCACTTGCCCTGTGCCATTCTAAAATAAAATTATAAAAAACATGAGGTATTTAACATACGTATCTGTACATGTATCTTACGTGCAAGCGTAAGTATAATTGTATTCAGAATAATTATCTAGATGCTATGACTGGATATAATATCCTGCATTAAAGGCCACTCACAGGGCAGGAAGGGACATGAAATTCATCAAATGAAGCTTCAAGGTTTTAAGTTTCCTTTGTCTTACCCCATTGTTTGTCTGAGAACAGTAATTGACCCACCCCAGCTGAGACAGATAATCGGAATGAATACAGCAATAAATTAAATAACTATTATAAAGTGTAATTTTCTTTCCTTTGCAGGTCCTCTGTGTAGTGCATGTGTTTCTTCCTTTGGTGCTCGACCAGTTGCCATTTTCAGTGGTTTTCTGATAGGCGGGGGCCTGATATTGAGTAGCTTTGCTCCAAATATTTACTTCCTTTATTTCTCATATGGATTCATGGTTGGTAAGTAACACGTTTATGGAACAAAATACATTTACTGTATGCTCCAGAAAAGATTATTAATGTATTACATGTTAAACGGAGAACACCAAATACATTATTCAGTTATATTATCTGTTCTTTATGTCTGGGTCATATGGAACAGCCCAAGTTTTGTGTATATGAATATGACTTATAGGTATTTTGTAATACTATTAAATACTGGGTTTTGTAAATCTGGTTGTGACATTATCCCCAGGCTGTAGAGAAAAGTTTTCAGAGGGGTCAAGCAGGTCCTCACCTTACAGGCTTACTGCAGAAAACTACAGGGAGTAAAGGGTGCAAGACCAGACACTCTGCAAGAAGGGAAGAGCAGCAGTGACTGGTCTGTATTACATAAAGCAGGTCCTCATTATTGACTGATTTGTAATACATGAAGCTCCTTCATAGAAGCAAATTGCAGGAGTTTTTTTTTTTAATGCTTGATTACTGCACAGACCTGAAAAAAATCTACACGGGACAAGGCTTGTGTGTCCCATACCAACGTGTTTATTGTGGATCTCCAATTGTGCATCAACATGGTTTAGCTTATTTACAGCCCTATTGAAGACACCATGTTATATGATACTGTTTTGTTTAAAACGGAAGTAAACCCCAAAAAAAATCAAACTTACCTTCAATCCCACAGATCACTCTATCCGTCAGGAGGTTTCTTCCATGGGGTCCTGTATCGTCCCGTTATCTGTCTTCCAGGCACCGACATCTTCTCCTCTCTTCTTCCTCGTACTTCTTCCTGCTTCACCCAATCTCCACTGCCCACACGCGAGATCGGGTGACGTAGATTGGGAAAAACTTGTCGCTCTCACTGTGCATGCGTGAGATTGTCATTTTTTTTCTATTAATGGAAGGGCTTCTTCTGCGCATGCCCCAAATGCTCAGGCATGTGCAGAAGGAGCAGCCAAGAGCCTCCCGGGATGCGTGATGTAGGTATCCCTGGAGGCTCTGCACCTTTTCATTCTTGATCCGCCTAGGCTGCACCTAAAAAAGACACAAAACAACAATTTTGTTTTAAATAAAATGGTTGTGTACCCTTTTATGTAAAGTAAATATTCTGAATTTAGGTACACTTTAAGCAGCCCGTTCATATGTGTTTCTTATCGTCCCTATTTTTGTGGCTGTATGATGATGGGACTGTTAAGCACGTGTATGTTATCTTCTTTGTGTCTGTTGTGAATATTTCACATTGCTAATGTTATAAACAGAAAACCTTTGAACACAGTTGCTTCTATACTCTGCACTTTAACTGTTATAAAGTGTGTTTACAGAAGTGACACTGTGGTACATACAGTGCAGTCAGCATACATCCATTGGCTGTCTGCCAGTACTGATTCAGCAAATAAAAATTTGCTAGTAATAGTCAAGGAGGATGTGAGAGTCAGAGTTCATTTATGTTTCCCATGGCTAAACACATTTACATTTAGCTGCAGCTGTGTTTATTGCATGGTAAATAAAGTATAAAGAATATGTAAACTCCAGCATCTTCAATTATTTGCTACATCTTAGTCTGTTTAATAGAAGAGTGAAAGCACTCTGTTATATCGGTTTATTAAGTACAAACAGAAACCATCATGTTCCAAACTCACTGTTTTGCTGTGTCCTGTTCATTCTGCATGAACAGTAAACAGGCACAGAACAGTGGCTCTTTGTTGCAAAACATAGGTGAGCGAGATATAGAACTAAACTGGAGTGTGGTCATTTGCCATAATGTGCAAATATGTATAGCACTAACTTATCATTATGCCCTTTACTGCAGCAACTTTGGGATTCCCAGACATCCCTTGGAACATTGGGAAGTCACAGATGATGTAACTCCTGCATGTGTACACAAAAGTTACATTGTCCCTGTCATTCTGCACAGAAATAAGCAGGAAGTGTTGTACACTGCACAGGTGTATGCTCTGTAGTATGTATAATGAAAATAAAATTTGTTAGTAAAAGGTTTTTTTTTTTTGGCATGACAAAAATCCCTACTTTCTAGCAACTTTGCATGGTTGGAGACCACCAAGTACTTTCCATGTTCCTAAAAACAGCTGGATAAAGCATGGTTGTGTTTTATTATTTGGCTTAGGGTATTCATAAAAACATCTAACTTGATATGAAGGACAAAGCAATGATTAAGTGGGGGTCAGTCTGTTAGGGTTTCCATGCTAAGTGCTTATTCTTACATTTGGAAATGTTCAAATCTGCAAAAGGATGCCAATACATCTCTTTTTCAATGAAGAAGGAAGGCGTTAAATTGCACAAATGCTTCTTACAAAGCAAATTACATGTGATACAACAATGCGTCCCTGTGATGGTTTGGATATGCAGATGTCTTTCCACCCATTATTCCTATCTATAACCACTATAACTTGTCTATAACCACTCAAAAGGCTTCTGTTACCGCTCCTGGTATTGGTATTATTAGCACCACATTATACATTTTTTTTGAAATGATAAAAATAGAAAAATTATTGAATCTGCTGGTTTTATCTTAATATTGGAACCATAAATTTAATTAACTAACAGTAAATATAAATATACAATAAGTCCTAACAATGTACATTTTTTTTTTTTAGGTTTTGGATGCGGCTTATTGTACACGGCTACAGTGACGGCAACCTGTCAGTATTTTGAAAAACGAAGAGGACTTGCACTCGGAATTGTATCAACAGGTAGGACAAATCTGCTGCCAGTTCAAGAAACATACAGTAGATGGAACAGTGTTCAAACTGAATGCAAATTATCTTTCTCCTGTCTCTCATACACATACAGAATTTATAAGATTATACTGGCACACATATATACTTATACAAGTTAACAGGAGAAAGAGTTGGTAGCTTTTCCTTCCCAGAAAGAAAAGTCAGCAAAGGCAACCTACTGTACTGTATATATATCTCTAATGACAGGTTTCTTTTCAGTAATTGGGATACGTGCAGTTCATGTGCACCTCATGATTATATTCCAAGTAACTGAAGCTAACCTGTCATGAGGGATAACTATGAGGGATAAATATAGGTTGTTTTTGCTAACCTCTCCTTCTGACATTACTGGTTGTCTGGCTGTCCTACACCTAAGCCTTCGAATAATAGAGGAGGAGGCCTTAGGTGGGGTTTTGTTTTACATAAAGCTTTTACATTCAATTCATATCATGTAGGTGCCACTCTTTACTAATAGACTGTCACTCTGATCCCTTTGCTTCAATACCCTCTTAGTCACTAATGTGGATCAAATGCAAAGATAAAGTGTTCTAAACTTTAACCGTTTTTGTTTGTTGCATGGTCATGATTCAGAATAATGATGCAAAGTATAATATACTCTTGGTATAGAGGAAAGATGAGTAGGCAAACTCAGTGCAGAAGAGTTGCCTGTACAGCCCTGAAAGACTGGAGTTTAGCTTTACATACTTCACTCTATTTAAGGGATTGAAGAATGGAACTATGATTTATAATACTAAGCATGCATGGTTACTGGTGAATTTTCCTTTGGTCATTCTGCTTGCACTTAAAGGTAAAACTGGTATACACACATATACAAACACACATACATGTGTATCAAGGACTTCAAGATGAAAAAAAAACCTAATTGTTATTTAAAGCTGACCTTTAAAGGTTAGGGGGGGAAACATTATTTGTACATAAATATTTGTATTTATGTTTTACAGGTTCTAGCGTAGGCACCTTTATATATGCAAGTATGCAGAAAGAGTTGATATCTATCTATGGAGTAGATGGGTGTTTGCTGATTATTGGGGCTCTGTCATTGAATATATTGGCATGTGGCATTTTGATGAGACCTTTACCAGAAGTATCAAGCAACAGAGAAGAAAAAGCAGTTGTAGAGAAACCTACTGATACCTACCTCATTTACCATTAAAAAGAACTCAATGCTGAGGAACATCTGGGTATGCTTGAAAAGGAAAAAAGCCTAAAAATAAATGGAAACTGTAAGTCAGTTGATGATAAGACTAGTAAAAATAAAGCTGCAACCCTGCCTGAGATAGAAAAAGACAACATCAGCCACGGAGCTCCAGAGAAACAAAACTGCAAACAGTTCATTAAAAACAAGTGCCACAGCTACCTGGATTACTGGGAGGGGACTGTAGACTTATTCAGAAACAAAGTGTTTGCTGCTCTGTTCGTAAACATTCTGCTGTTTGATATAGGGGGGTTTCCTCCTGGATTTCTTTTGGAAGATGTAGCCAAAAGTGCCAATATTAGTAAAGAAGAAATGGTAGTGCCCCTAGTGTTCATCCTTGGTGTCATGATGGCCACTGGGAAACTCATCTTAGGCATTCTTGCTGATTGCAAGTGGATGAATACTTTGTATCTCTATGTCTTTACTTTAATTGCAACAGGATTGGCAGTAGCGGCAGTCCCTTTTGCCAAGACATATGCAACCCTGGCAATTATTGCTGGCACAGTTGGATTTTTCACTGGCAATTGGTCAATATTTCCTTACGTAACAACAAACACTGTTGGCTTGGATAAACTCACTCATGCCTATGGAATACTGATGTTTTTTGCTGGTGTTGGGAATTGCCTTGGACCTCCTATAGTGGGTAAGATATTACAGTTACTATTATTGTTAAATATTCACTGAAGTGCTTTCATAGTAGTACAGTTATTCAGGAGTTATCCTTTACTTTTGAAGAAGATTGCTTAGAAAAAAACTAACCAGATCTGTAAACAAAATGATAATTCTTGTGTATTTTAGAAGATACTGTGGAGATATATTTAGAGTATGTCATGAAAAAGAAGGCTTCCACTTATGTAGAACTTACATTTCATTTTTGGGAACTCAGGGCATTGCACCAATCCCTGTCACCTGTATAAAGTGGTGTCAAGATGTTTTTGGATGCTTAGTCCCCACTGATGAAATCCTTCCACTTTATTTGTCCTGGTGGCCTTTCATTATTGTGCCACAATCATCAGTTTCAGAGATGCACATAAACCTCAGTTCAGGATGATTTTTTGCACTGAGAAAACAAAAAGCTAGTAGTCCAGGGTTTCTATGAGTTATATAATGTACAGCATGCAGGAGTCAAAAGTGTGTAATATAGAAAGTAAAGTAGTCAGGAGTATATGATATACAAAGTGCAGGAGTCAGAGGTATGTAATATACAGAGTGGATGGGTAAGAAGTATGTAAAATATTCAGTGCAGGGGTCTAGAATAGGTACAGAGTGCAGGGGTGGGTCAAAAGTATATAACGTACGGAATTTATGGGTCAGTAATATGTAACCTACAGAATTCATGAATCGGTAGTATGTAACATCATTTATGACCCCTGGAGACACAAAACTCCAACTTTTACAATGGGTGTGGTAAAAACTAAAGGGTCTGGAGGATGCTGCTTGTCACATCAAGAACTATCTTATAGAGGGGAAATGTATGACCCTGGTCTGTTAGAGAGACAATTTCCAAGAAAGACATTTAAAGGCAGACCATTTGTTATATTTAAAGGGAAAATCAGGACTTAATATTTCCCACAATATCACACAGCGGTCAGTAGTTTGTAATGTATAACATGCAGGGAACCCAGCAGGGAAAAAAAACAGGAGAAATGCTGTGCATCTAAGGGTACAACTGTGCAGTAAATCTATTGCAATGAAACAAAGTTAGGCATGCTTTAAAGTTGTGGGGAACAACTTAAAACAAAGGGTTCTTTGAATATTTGTCAGACACTACAATCAGAGTATGGTGTAATGTATTTCAAAGTGATTAGGGACTGAGCTGTAGTGACTGATAACCCACATATTGCATAGAGTCAATTATAGGCCTAAAGTGAGATAGTATCCATCTATAATAATTTTTGTTAATGTATAAATGGAGTTGTCTACAGTACATTCACATACACAATATAGACAGTTAAGAAAAGTTTGACGATGAAATGCTAATGTTATAATAACAGCTGGAGTCTGTCGCCTAATACTGTGAAGTGGTTACGTTGTTCTTCTGTTTTATTCTGGGTTATAGTTTGTGTACAAGCAAAATCTAATATTGCTTTTTATTTTCTAGGGTGGTTCTTCGACTGGACGGGGTCATATGACATTGCCTTTTACTTCTGCGGCATTTGTGTTCTTATAGGAGGACTTGCCTTGTTGGTTGTGGCGCTACCATTTTGGAAGAACTGTGGACCAAAGAAGTCTGAGCAGTTTTCAAAGAGTTACTCCTATAAAGTAGCTGCAAGTGTCTGAGAGATTGAGACAATGTTGTATAGTTGTATACATTTTTAATGGATACACTCCTGGTCTTAGTGCTAGTATTACCCCATAAAATGAAAAGCCTGTGTTCTTGGACAAGCCGTTTCTTCCTGAGTCCATGCTCCCTTTTAAAGTACAGATCCTGCTGCATATGCTGGGTAAATGCCACCGTAGTCCACCTGCTTATGCATCAAGATGCAGACAGGGTTTGCTATTATGTTTTTTAACTTACACTGCAACTTTCCAGCTGTGACATGCTGAGTCTGCAATCTGCGATGGCTTTGCACAAAATTGGGCCCAGGGCAAACATAAAGCAGGAGCCCCAAGTGCACAGCAGTCCACTCCTTGAACCCTATACAATTTTGTTAGTTGTGACCCTGGAGAAGATAGGGGCCACAGGCATTTTTCCAGTTCCACCCCCACCCAAGTTATTTTCGTTTTAAAACCAGTCTCACCTGCAATACAGTTTTCATCTTCTCAGGAAATGTGTAGTTTTTTAACCAGTTGCATTATTTTATATCCAATCCTGACCCTTCATAGATAAAATACAGAAAATATTTTTTATAGTTTGTAATATAGTCAAAATATTTTATCAATGAAAAAATAGCATTAACGTAGGTTGTATCAAAGTTTTGTTTGTCATTTTGGACCAATTTTTTTAAGCTCCCAAGAAAGTCTGGGTCAGCCTGAAAAAAAGGAAAAACAGATAAAGCATGAGGACCTTCGGGTGCATTTATACATTCCCTGGTGGAAAATCAATTACTGCCATTTGAAAGAGAGAACTTTCCATAATGGATTGTTTCAATGAATGTCAGATTCAGTGTTTTAATAATAGATCCCCTTAAGTAAGACTTTGGTTATATTAGACATCTCTGAGATGTGATCTTCTTTTATATACAATTGTATTCTTTAAAGCCTAAATAGACTTAGTGGATTTTTATCAATTCTTATCAGTGATATATATGTATATAAAGAATTTTATTAGTATGTCATACATGTGTTTTATCACACATTGGTTGTAATTTTATTCCCTGAGGGAAATGCAATGGACTTTGTTAAAATACAATTATCTTATTCTGGGAAGTATACCAGTCCTTTGTGCTTGGTGGCCATGTACTCTGTTCTTTATCTTTCATTTATGTTGTCATAAGTTTTATATTGGTACATATAACTGTAAAAGTGATAAACGTATAACACAATAATGGTCAAGACCAACCAGCAAATAAACTGAGTGAAAAAACCCCACAGTGTTTGTATATGTAAGGCTAGTTAAACAAGTGCAATTGATCTTGTCCTCTAATCGGCTCAGGGCCGATATCGGACAAGAATCTTACATGTGTACAGCGCTCGTCGTCCATCATCCGAAACACCATCCTGGTGGATCCACAGACGATGAACGATCGTAATGAAAGTGAAGGAAGAGAGAGCGCAGCGGGGTGCCGCTTCCCCCCCCATAGAGCAGAACGGTTGTGTATGTACAGCACTCGTTCATGCATCGTGTAGTCGTTGGAAAGGATCATCAAAGATCCTTTCCAACGACAATTATTGCACGGGTGTGCATAGCCTAACACCTTTAAAAAAAACAAAAAACACAGATTGTCCAAGGAGTCTTTGGAACCTATAGTAGTCACTTGGTTGACTATGGGTTGTACCCTTGCAACTCACTAATATTATGCAACCGTCTTATCTGTATAGGTCACCCTTCCTGTCCAGACTGATAAATGAATCAGTCTTTTAGGGTCCAATAATTGAGATAAGATTGTGCAAAATACCTTTGTAGGTATGCATAGATAAGCATGTCATAAAATCATTATGACATTACAGCCCAGTATAATATGTCAAACATTGTTTGGCCAAGACCTCTGTTCACCCCTCTCCCTAAACTGCCTTTAGTCCAGGTCTGTTATGGAGACTGCACGTACTATGCACTACTACATCCTTTATGTGTCTGATCCTTATCTAATTTAAATTGTGATGTGTATTAGTATGTCTTGTCATATTATGTTTGTTTTATATATGTTATTCCTGCACCAATGAATAAATATGTGTTTGCCTATACATGGTACAACTTTGTAACAGGGTATTAGTTTGGCCATTTTAAGGGCCATTTCAAACTTGAGGTTGACTGCAGTGTTTTGCCACAGGCTCAACCTCCATCCTAAAGCTATGATTCTTTGACCAGTGTATGATGCACAGCCAAGATTCCTACTGCATCAATATTTGCCAGTTTAAAAAAAAATACATATCTAAATAGTAAGTTTTAAAGTAAACGTGTCCAGACTATGTATACTCAATTATTTACGTATTCTGAAATTCAGTACAATTATTTACATATTCTGAAATGCAGTACATGCACTTTATGTTGAACTTATTCACCTCTGTAGCTGTAGGTGCTGTCTTGAAATTCATAGGTAAAGTTTCTAACAGAGACAGTAAAATTTTATTAGAGATGTGATCCTAAAGGATCTTTGAGAATGAATCACTTAACAATAAAAGCAGCTAGGTAGGTCAGGGATAGATTGATTTACTGCTTGTTAGCAATATGTAACCATGAATGTCCATAGTTTGGGCACAGATGCACTTTAAATATTTTACTGTTGTTTTTGTTTTTGCTATAACTGGGCTTTAATCCCTGCAGAGAAAGCATTGTTAGCAAACATTCAGGTCTTTGGCATTTAATTATTTGACATATAAAACTGATATTTGGTAATCGTGTGCTGTTTTTGGCAGGTTAAATGACATATTTCTTTTTTTTATATTATGTTAGAGATTGTTGTAATGAGTTATTTACAGGAGGACTCCTTGACCTGTCCAACCGCTGTAGCTATTACAACGCAAAATAGGGTAGTCACTTTGCAATGGTGGATTTTCCATTGTGAAAAATTGGCAAATAATTTGGAAATCAAGATATAGGTACTTTCATTATGTTCTTGCAAGAGGGACCACACAAGTTGCTGCAAGAAAATAAAAAAAATGTCCAAAACATGTACATGGTTGTATACAGATAATCTACCAGTGCCAACCTGAACGTGATATATATTTTTTGGTGGAATTCACATTAAAAGGTTAGGCTGGCCTAGACAAGTCAAAGTGGAATTCTATATGTCAAAAGTTTTAATGTGTTATCAATCCAAAAATAAAGTTTTGTTTTGTAATACTTTGTGTCTTTTTTCAAATGTCATATGTGATTAAACATTTGATTATATTGGACATAAAGATGGGCATTTTTTCCACTTCAGTGTTTACTAGACTTTAATGAGCGGAATCCCATCGAGGCTTATATTCCTTGGATTACATTATTAGAGGTAACAGAAATGTGATAGAGGGTGAAAAGTAACAATAAGCACACTGGGGCAAAAATTAGATTATTGTACTATTTTAAACAGTTCACAAGTCTGCAATCCCAAAATGGCTCTGTACATAAATCCATAATCCCTGAAAGTGGTAAGGTCAACAAACCAACTATGTTGAACAACCTGAACATCCTCGCAATCTTTTATGCAGAAATAAGCTACACCAACTCGCCTGTCCACGTTCCAGTGCCATGTGCCTCCATCTTTCTTTTATTCTTCCGCTTCCAGGTGATTTTTGGCCATCCTGATTGTCTGTGCTGCGATGAAATAACTATGTCATTCTTGCACATGCCAGCCAGGAACCCTGGGTCTCTGTACATTTCTGCACTAATGACTTGCCCGAACTTTAGTTACACTTTAATTTGAACACTATGGGCCTGATTTATTAAAGCTCTCCAAGGCTGGAGAGCATACACTTTCAGCAGTGAAGCTGGGTGATCCAGCAAACATGGATTGGATCTCTTAAAAGTCATTTGCTATTTGTTAGCAAATGTTTTCAATACTGGACCAGATCCATTCCAGGTTTGCTGAATCAACCAGCTTCACTGCTAAATCTAGAAGCTCCCACTAATGGAATGTTTGAGACTACTATGTCACTAATCAAATAACCCTTCATGCTCGCAATGTCCGGTTATGTACCATACTGATTTAAATTACCTCCTGCTAAAACTGGACTCCAAGGAAACTCTCATCCCTCAAGGGTCCTCTAACACTAAAAGGTTATCAATGAAAAACCTTAATGAATGTAGAAGAGTATTTAGCACCCACCAATGGTTAGGTTGAGAGATTATTACAATTACGTAAATATTTTGTACTAGGAAATGTCTTTAAAGCATTGTTTCCACAAAAATGGATTAGTATGAAAGTAATCAGCTGCTGACAGAAACATTTTAAAATCTAAAGTTTTATTGAGGAACTCAACATTTCATAAAGTAAATATAAAACTCCTTTTATGTTTCCTTACTGAGCCAAATCTTCCTTTTTTGTCTCATGTGCTCCCCCACTTAGACACTGCACATAACAGTGGGAGGGTTTCAGCAACAGAGACAGTGATACCAATCCAAAAAGTATTGGGGAGAAGTAGATGTGCTCAAGTATTGATTGACAAGCTACAAGCATGTGATTTGCAGCATATTCGATCCCACTGTAGTGAAAGAAGACATAGCCTGCATGCAAATGACAACTCCAAATTCAGGAGCAATGCAGCATCATTGCTGCCTCCAAGGAAGCATCACCAGCGGGCTTGTGAACCTGTGAGACATAAGCACTTTTTTTTTTAATGGAAGGCCAATGTTCCACTAGTGTTGTCACATGTGGTCCAGCCATATAGTAAAAACGTCAAAGTAACAAATAGATTGGGTGAGAATACCCAATTGGC
>NC_092867.1:26209657-26211180 GCF_032062135.1 Pyxicephalus adspersus
GTGCTGATGTGTTCATTGGAGTAATGCATAGTAACCAAGGAAAAAAAGGGGCTCTGCTGTGTTAGGATATGTCATGTAAAGTGGGCTTCAAGGAATCCAAACCTATATTAAACCATAGCAGAGCCTTCTTGTAAGAATAAGTATGTACATGTCATGGTTTCCATCACAAACCTAGCAAAACAAAGGTAAAGTAGTATGGAGACATGCAAATCTTTCCTATGTACACCTGGGTAACTGGCCAAAAAGGCATCCAAAATTCTGTTGTTATTCCTTACTCCTACTATGGAAAAGTAACTATGAAAGACCATTTCATGTATTTATTAGAAGAAACTTTGGATCAGGTATGCTGTGTATGATGATATGTAACCCATGTTTTTGTTTTTTCATATTGTTTGATTGCTTATAAATATGTCATTATAAATAGATCAATATTTTGTGATAACTAATATGCTTTGTTAAAAAACATCTAAATGCAAAATGCATTATGCATACGATTTCTGCTGCAAGTTATTATTATGGGTTGTTTCCAATCTATATTAATTTTAGGAGATTTCTTGGCAATTTTTTTTTTTTATGAATACATGTATAATTGTTATGATCTTTGTACATGAAACCCTTTACAAATCTTGACATATGCAAATAGTTGGGTTTATCATATATTATGCTACACAATTGGGTCTATTGAATATGGGTTTTTGTAAGCTCTGTCTATGCTTTATATATTGTAAATAAAAAAAAATTACTTTTTAATGTATTTGGTCATTTTGGTATCCTTAAAGGTATGTTATATATTGCAATTGTTTTGTCTTGATTTTCAGATAATTTTCTACTAATAACATCCTTAGGCACCCTTGTTGGTAATTCAATTGGTTTTAAAATATTACTTGAATTCAAGTTTAAACAAATCAACTTAATGGAGAAAGGTTATAACTACTATTATGTTTCTATAGCTGTTTGAGATCCCAGAAGAAGATTTCTCCTCCTCTCTTATGTGGTATTCAGTACAAGAAACAGCCAGCAATAAAAGTATTTTTATTAGGCTCTAATCTACTGTCTATTATTGTTATTAATAGCATTACTTATAATCATCGTTTATGTCTGTATATCCATTAGACCAAAATAAAACTCTTAAAAAACTAAACCCTTTCTCATTTTTCATTTCCCAAATACAGAATCTCCACTGACTGCTAAGATCTGACAGCAGGATGACTGAATGACTTATAGGACAGACAGCTCGGGTGCAGTACATTGCATCAAAGGTGCGTTTTAGGGCTGTGCTTTAGTTCCATTCATTATAAATAATATACATTACTGTGCATTGTGGTAAGCAATGATGTGAGACACTTAGAAGCAAACACTCAAACATTTTTAACACCTGTTATGACTTTGAGTTGAGCCTGTTGACTTTAAATAAACGGTAATGAGTCTCAACTCACAAAGGTATATCAACTATGGAATGAGTTTTGGTAGGGCAGGTTAAGATCCATGGCAGAAACTATCCCCCGTGGGTGATACTTTGCCAG
>NC_092867.1:26213110-26214607 GCF_032062135.1 Pyxicephalus adspersus
GGCTTATGCCTGTCTGTTACATAATGTTCTTTACTCCTCTCTGTTCACACAGTGGACATGATTTATTCAAGCTCTCCAAGGCTGGAGAGAATACACTTTCATCAGTGAAGCTGGGTGATCCAGGAAACCTGGAATTAATTTCTTAAAAGTCATTTGCTATTTGTTAGCAAATGTTTTTAATCCTGGACCAGATCCCTTACAGGTTTGCTGGATCACCCAGCTTCACTGCTTGATCCTCTTCAGCCTTAGTGAGCTTTAATAAATCAGGCTCATTGTGAGAAACCATCTGGAACAGAAAGTGCAGGCACTGGGTGTTAAGTTGAGGTGTGAGGCACTTCATCCAATACATATGCATAGGATGCTTTTGCAACATAGAAGTAAACCACAGGTAACATATAGGATTGAGGAGTCACATCAGTTCATACTAAAATTTAAAGAAATGATTGTGGAACATTTTCACTGATTTTCTAACTAGGGATGTATGCTGGGCAAAGTAATAAGAGGTCCCTAATCCAAGAGTGTCTCAGAAAATGTGGGACATAAGGAGTGTTTAAAAACCAAGGCCTATTAGGTAAGCCAAGACAATAATGAGTGTGCTTTTAAAAGTTGGTTTGGTTAGGTTACAACATAGGCATGACTTAAATGTAAGGCTCTTGTTAATTATAGGAACCTTACTGTTTTCTACAATAACCCCCAGCCCAGCAATAATCCCCAGTCCAACCAATAACCCCCAACACATCAATGTTTTTAGGATACATCAAGCTTAGTATTGTCTCTATATTTCCCCTCTCATGTGTTATTGGAGGGCATTACTTAAATCCCCGCCGCCATGGATGTGGCCAAAAATTATCTACAGCCAGGTATAGTTTCCACTTTTTTCCTGCATCATTCTGGTGGTTGGGTTAATGGCTTCCACCTCTCAAAGAAACTCAGCATAGAGCAGGACACAGACCGCAACAAGACCCTTGGCAGGGGTTACATGAAAAAATTAGGCTAGAGTGTCTCTGGGCACTTTTTTATTATGACTCCAGATTGTCACTTCAATATAATGAATGCTGATTGATAAGCTCCACAGATGAACTGTTAGAAATCGATGTGTCTCTCAGACGTATGCCTGAATAATGTTTCTTCTGGCTCCCTGAGTCATACTGACATTTGCCAAGCTGTAAAAAAAATCGCGGGTAATAGTTTACTCTAAATTTATCCAAAAACATTAAATAACCTGTGTACGCTGCAGCCCTGGCATTGAACTGATGACATAAATGTGCTCGTCATTACTCATTAAGGCTACAGTCATCATGGGAAACAATTACCATAAAATAAATGGCATCCAATCTGACATTACGTCCTCTGAAGCTTTTCCAAACATTTATCTTCAATCCTGGGGTTATAACTCTTTAATGTGTACAACTGACGTGCAACTAAAATCACAGTTTATTTAGGCAAAATAAGACAGATATAATTATGTTATTAAAAAGAAGTGCAGATTTGGGATAG
>NC_092867.1:26215383-26216684 GCF_032062135.1 Pyxicephalus adspersus
TGCATTCAGCCTAGCATGCATTAGGTAGGACATTTATTGTAGGTATGTGGTTGTAGAGGTGGCCACTTCCTGTTCTGAGCATATAGGGCTTCACATGTTTCCTCCTGAGTTATCTGAGAGGTACTGGTGATACTGATTGGGAATATTGTAAGACGTGATTGGTGCTCTTATCTCAGTTTATTATCATTATTTTTGGCACAGTGGTGTATTTAGAGAGTTAGTACAGAAGCAAACATCCTCAAAGATTATACATCCATTATGAAGGTAACATTTATGAAATTATTGAACAAAGGATTGTATTTATTTTGGAAAGCACTGGGTTAGAACCTTTGAATGTGTATTCATTTTTGACATTGATGTCACTGGTGGTAACTGGACTTATATTAGGTACTTCTGTTTTTAACTGTTGGATACATTTATATTTTCTTAAAACCTACTGGGATGGTTTTATATCATTTTTTTTTTGCACAGGAGGATCTTTTATATATGACAAAAGTTGTGATAATGGTGCATTCTATGTTTTTTTGTGTGTGTATACATTGTGACTAGTCTGCATTTTGTTGATTGCTAAACTTCAGTACATAATTAATCATTGGATACCATACCCTTTGTGGTCTGTTGGGACTCCAGGTGTACTTATCATTCACCTACAACTACAATGCACAATTGATATCAATATTTACACACTGGTGGATTCTATTTACTTTGAATGCTACTATTTTATTGCTGTCATATGAACGTGCAAATCTATAAAGAATAGTCATCAGAATATAAATGAAAATGCATAACTGTCTGTATGGATTTTGGTAATACAAACAAATCTGTGTGTGACTTTATAAGTTGTTTCTATACTTATACCATATAAATTGTTACCCTTACTAATATAAGATGCTCAGGCAATCTATGGGAAGAAATGCTAACTACATTAATATAGTTATCTCCAACCAGCAATGTGTCATTTTGTTATTTCCTATTTAATGGAGACTAGTCTGCATATCTGTAATTGGTTCCCTTTGCACACAATTATCTTGTAATTCCACACCCTCTGTGGTCTGTTGCTCATGAGTGATTATCCTGACCTATGCAGGTGTAATGTATACATACCATATTAACCATTAATTAATTGTCATCACATGGATGTTGTTTTTATAAAAACAAAAGATATCTGAGTATTTAAAGCCACCTGTATTGATGTTGCCAGTAGGAACTTATATATTATATATAATTTCTTAAGTGGTTTCTATACTTGCTATATCAGCTGCATTGTTTTGATTTTTAATCAGATTTTGAATGTATGTGTT
>NC_092867.1:26217242-26248202 GCF_032062135.1 Pyxicephalus adspersus
CTGTGCACACAACAGAACATTTCACAGCAGTATTAACTGTGTGAGATAGTGTGGGTTATTCCCAAAAGAAAAAGGGGAAAAAAGGAATTGCAGAGTTTGTAAGGTAGAACTTCATAATTATAGACTACTGTCACATCCATCAATTGGGATGTAAGAGTGCATTGAATTCTCAAATAGAAGGACTTTCATCTGTGCTGTGTTTCATTAACTGTGTAAAGTTAACCATTCCTGTAACCAAAATGGTCGAATAGCTATTACATTCTTTGCATCTAGGTATGAAGTAACAGGTTCCCCTGTCAAAATCTAAGTAAGCTTTCCATAATTGAATTTGTCTTAAAGTGCTTACTGTAATATATATATATATATATGTGTGTGTGTTACAGTTCTTAAAATAGGATGTCAAATTAGTTGTACAGGTACAGAACTAAAATATTAGTTTTCAAAGTGCAGAAAAACATTTTGTGAATTTTACACACTAGTAATTGTCATGACACAAATGAAAACAATATGGCTAATATTTCAGCTGAGTTTTGTGACATGATTGAAGTGGAACAGAATTTCTTTAAATTTTGCTGACAAACATAACTGGTATTTACAGCCTTATATAAGGGTAGGCTGCATATTCTATAATGTTTAAAAACTGCATTTACAATTTTATTGCAGGAGTTTTCCTGGCACAGCATAGATATAAAGAAAATGTTTTATCTCATCATATGCACTAATAAAAAAAACAATAAGCTTAAGGGCAAATGGCAAATGTTCCCTTTTGAATAAATATCCCCCTACAAGACTATGGGAATGCAGAAGCAGGAAAACCTGGCCAAATACAGGTTAATTGCACTTGCAATTAAATCTGAATGGCTTCACAAAAAACTGTGATGTCAAAAAACCCTGCATTTGCCCATTGACACAAGCAAGAAAACTAACCTTCAGGCAGGTATAAAATACACAAAAACTTTTCTTGGTATGAACCTTTTGTAGTATCTGTAGAGCTTGGAATAGGTGAGGAAAAAGTAGTATAAGGTACCAGTTGATTATGATGATCAAGAGCCATGTTTTTGGGAAAAAGAGGAGACTGATAGAAATGAGTTTAGGAGTTTGTGGATTATTTTCTTACTTTACAGTTACAGGCTGGAGGAGGAACAAAACTTTGTTTCTGAACTACAACAGAAAAAAGTTGTGTCTCTTTCAGACAGGGTTTTGCTGTGTGGTAGAGCTGTTTAAATACAGTAGACAGATCATTTGGAACAATGGATAACACATTAATATGTATTTAGTCACTTGCTTGGATTATAAAATCAATGTAGAATGTCATAGCTGAACTCTTGGTAAAGAGGTATGATGCCTAGCTGGCATGCAGATCTACTGGCCCCAAACTGACCCACTGGTCCATCCAGAATTATGCAAACCAACTTTTCTGATTTCTGTCTGATTTTTCTATCTGCATTTGTTATTTGATCACCATGCAGCTGGCATTAAAAGCAGATCAACCTCAACCTGGATAATGCTTGTGATCTTTTCTTCCCCGAAACCACTGCCTGCCATATCTCTAACAGGCAATGGCACATTCATTTCCTCCACCCCACAGGCCGGCTGTCTTGGTGTCACCTTTGATCCTGCACATCTCAAGGTTCTAACACTTCCATATCAACAACATCACCAAGATAGCTTCTTACTATTCCCAGAAACCACCAAATTCCCCATCATGCTCTCATAATCTCACATCTGGACTACAGCAACATTCTCCTATCTGATATCCTACTAACAAGACTCTCACCCCTACAACGTATCACAAATGCCACAACTAGTTTTGTCTTCCACTGCTCCTCCCTGCAAATGTCACAACTGGCTTTCAAATCGCCTCTGAATCAAATTCAAGACTTTATGCTTTTAACTTATTCACAAAAAGTCCTCCAAACTCAATATACAAAAATGCCTTTCCATCTGCCTCTTTCTCCTAACCAATCATTTCTGAGCAACCACAGCCCTAATCCTTCTACTTAATCGTTTTCAACATTCCCTACCTGTTAGATTGTACCAAAGGTGCCTTTGGGTTGGAGCCTCTTCACCTCCTGTATTATTTTATGTATTGGATTTATATGCAAGTTTATGATTTGTCCCCCTGTGATATGTTGGTGCTTCATAAATAAAATATTCAGATATTGCAATTACCAATGCTGTTATGTAAGAAAATCTTACCAGCGATGCCCCCAGTGAATAAGCAAATAGAACAATGCCCATCCAAAATGAATATAGCATTTTTAGTAGGTCTCTGGTTTTCATATTTCGGTATGAAGAAAATATGCAATCTCTGCTCTAAATACAAATCTAGTGTCACAAATTTGACGTTTCTGGTGCTAAGCCTCTTGGTTGCCATAGAAACTGACACAGCTTCCAAATGTGCATTTTGTGAGAATTAATTGCATTTTGAGTTTCATAACACTTGCTGTCTGATAGGATAAACCCTAGGGATATGTGAGCATTGACAGAAAATGAATTGGATTACCAGGAAGCCTCCATGTATTTTCACTATCTACAATTACAACTTTTAATATTTCATTTACCCTTTTCTTTTCTTCGTTCACCCGTTTGTATGTCTTATAATTAGCTTGGGTATTGTTCTATGGTGCTGCAGGGTAATTAGAAACATAAAATAGTTTTTCACAATAGGATTGAATTTTTTTTTTTTTTTACAATAAAGCATGGTTTCCTTGGTTTGATATTCAATATAGGTCAGAATTTATTTCATAAATATTTTATATTTGCTTCAGCAAACTAAATACCAATATTTATGGTTTCCATTTACTTAAAAGTAAGGGTTGCAGTCAGAAGTTAGGATAAGTTTTTGGTTTAAAACATATAGGTTACATTTTGGTATTAGGGGTTAAGGTGGAAATTAAGTTGCTCCCCCACCTCTTAGATTGTAAGCTCTTCTGGGCAGGGTCCTCTCCTCCGCCTGTGTCACTGTCTGTATTTGTCTGTCATTTGCAACCCCTATTTAATGTACAGCACTGCGTAATATGTTGGTGCTATATAAATCCAGTTTAATAATAATATTATGCCTCTTTCAGACTTGCAGTTGTAAACCGCTGCCCCTCCTGAATATTGTGCTGTGTAACCCTGCGGTTTTTTTATCAGCTGCAGATGAACCTTAACTGCACAAACCCTCCATGTGATGTAGTTGAGTGCAGTTTATTATTTTCTGGTAGTTGGTATATGAAAGAAAGTAATGAAAGCTGCTTTCAAATGCCCGGCCATCTATATTTATATAGAAGTTGTGTCCATAATCCCTGAGCCAATAAAATGCATCTAATCAAACCAGATTGAATCAGAATTCCAGTTTTGTTTTGTTATTTATTTTAGTTGCACTCTGCTTTCCTTGGAATCCCAAAGCAAACACATAGTACAATGAACATTTGAAATAAAAATCATATCAAAAACTACTTTAAAGCTGCAATAGCTTTTCACTTTGTATAGAAATAATTAAGTTTTGCAATCTATAGCAACCAGTCAGATATTGTATTTAACTGTTGTAACTACAATAAACTGAATTCTATTTACTTATATATTACTGGCCCATTCATACCCATGTGTTGCAGTAATACACATTATTGCACAAACTGCATTGCTGTATCTTTTTATTTTGAAACTCATCCACATTGCAATGCCAAGTGGGCAAAAAAAAGTCGTCTTTTTTTTGTCACACCTGTAACAATCATGCAGATAACGCAATCAGCTGAACACCTGAGCTTCATACTTTATTCTGGGCCAGAGATTGAGAAGATATGAAAGGCAGAGGATCAGAACACCATCCAGTCATCTGAATTTTTTTAAATCAGGTTAGAAATATCCATTTATTTATTAAAATCTTTCAGTAAAAAAAAATACTTTCCACTTTAAGAAATACTTTTAGCATAGTTTTTTTTTCTTTGTTGAATTGGGAAAGTATCTTGCTGCTTAACATGAGATTATCAAAAGGCTCCAGTGGCTCTTTAGCTCCTTGTACTCAATGATGACTGCCGAGGGTAGGCTGGTGTTTTAGGAATCCTGGGGCCAAATGTATTATTCTAAGCATAGGCTGTGCAAACATTTCTTTTTTTTTTATTTCAATCAATACAGCAGCCAGTTTAAATATATCCTTGCCATCAACTTCATGTATCTGTACCCTCCATTACATCTGATGAAAATATTGATTGTGACACAAAAAGTAATTGATTTCAATGTAATTACCCATTGGCAAAAAACCTACTGTGCCATATCTGCATTCAATGGGCAGTCAGCCCAAATATCAATTTGCAATACAAAATGTACTTTATTCTGTATATTCAAACAAATATATTGCGTAGTATATGGCAAGCTTTAATGGGATAACATGCCAGCTTGATGACTTTGCAAGATTAGATGTGCTTCATTAGGTTATTAACCAGGGAACATGACGGACAACTCCATTGGAACCAATGTAGATAAGGGATTACTACAGGTCAACCAGTTGAACTACTAATGCAGTTTGCTTGAGGTAATATTATTGAGGAAAAGTTATTTCAGCTAGTTATCAGTCTGCAATTTGAAGGTAGATTACCCAAGTTGTGTTAAAATTAAATAAAATTAGATCTATATTCAGTAATATGTTGCTATGTTTGTGTGATTACACTAATTTTTTATATTGCAAAAAGTTACATTTCTTTGCTACTTTTACCAGCTTTAAAGGCAACTTTTCTTTTTAATATGCATAAAAATGCTAAATAAGCATGCAAAGGGAGAAGCATACTTTGAAATTTCATTGTCACATTGAGTGTGTAATGTTCCTATAATGCTGCTATAATGGGTTGCCATGGAAACACAACAATGATGCTGTAGACCAGTAATCATAACCCTGAACTTTGTTGCCAAGGAAACTGAGCAACATGGACCGGTGCTTGGCTTCATACTGTGGCTGCACCGGTTTTGCTATTTCACAAAATATTATTATTAGGAAGTGATTTTCTTGTAGTTATTAATATCTTTGCAGTATATCTGTAGGTCGGTTCCAGCCTCGATAAAACTGTGAAATATATTTTTCTTTTCTTATGTCAGTGTTGTTTCTTTACTCTCTTTAGGAGTAGGAAGTGTTGACTCAAAAAAGGGTTATCCATTGGTAAACAAATGCCACACATGATAAAGGGTCAGACATAAAAAGGAGAAATCAATGAAAACCCAGCTGACTGTCCATTTAGCTAAAAGATTTCCAATTTAGCAACATTTTTTTAAGCTAAAGAAACAGTGGATTAAGCAAGCTTTTATCAACCTTTCCACCCCTGAGGAACCCTGAAAATATGCTGCTAAATCCAGCTTATTTTCGTTTTTATTATCTTGTATTTGTATACGGCCAGCATATTACACAGCTTTGTACAAAGCCCATAGTCATGTCACCTACTGTCCTTCAAAAGGGCTCACAATGTAATGTCCCTACCATAGTCATATGTCATTAGCACAGTCCAATTTTTGGGCTTGAACTCCCAACTGCATGTTTATGTGATGTGGGAGAAAACCAGAATGCTCAAAAGAAACCCACAACATGTTGGAGGTGAATGGGAAAAAACCTCTTACATTGGTGGCCATTGGGATAAATGCCCCATACAGTGGTGGCAACAGCTGGTCCTTACAAATGGCTTTGGCCCCAGAACTATGCTGGCTTCATCAAATAAGAATTCAATCAATAGTTCAAGGATCTCCTAGCTGGATTACGCTGTAACGCTTGTGATATGAACTAACACTTGATATTTATAGACATATTTAAGTTTATTCCACCCTCCATTGGCCTCCACTGTTCAAAATAACAGCCACTGTTACAATATTAGACGCTACAGATTTCCTTTTTTACATTCCTGTACTGTTCAGATGTGTAAGGTCATTATTTTACAGACCATTCAGATAATCTATCAGAGGGCATATTTGCAGACAAAATTCAGCTAGAGAACGTGTCTTTTGGAAGAGGACATGGGGTACAACACCAGAATATTTACATTGCATATACAGAGAGGTCCCCTAATCCACATATAGGAAATCTGACTCTCTGGGGTCTCTATGATATTCACTGCAACATTCCCTGATGGAGAATCAATTGATGCCATTAAAAGGCATGGACCTAGAAGATTCTCCAGTAGGGAATGTTTCAGTGAATGTTAGATTCTCTGCTTTATAAACAAACCTCTTTGTGTGCTTGCATAATAAAGAAACAAGCACAGTGTGCATGTGTCCAATAGCAAACCTCCCTTTGAGGTCTTAGAAATGAAGAGACTGTCCCTCTTTTCTCCTCCCTTGTCCCTGTTTTGGGTGTATGTGTACATCTCTATAACAATATTAACTATTAAAAAGTCTTTTTTTTGCACTAAACCTTTTATCCAGCTTTTACGTTACTCCATTTGTTATTTTAAAAACCCAATTTAGGAGAATAAAAGGTACTTCTTGGTTTTGCTATTATCTTTTTCCAATTATCTTTTGTATTTCCATTACAATGGGGCATGTGTGATTACATACTTGGGGCTAAAAAGCATGCCTTTCTTCCGATTTCAAAAAGTTGAATATATTCAATAGAAATCACTTTCTTTATTGGCCTAAACTCTAATTAGTTTTATTTGGTAACTGCACTTGGCATATTATCATTGCTCTTTGTATAGCTATATAAACTGGAACCCTTTGTGTTTAAAATGAATTTCTTTTTTATTAGGATCCTAACGATTGTGTGCACATTTTCAAGTGCAGAGGTATGTGTTTATATATTATTTTCTTCCCCTGGTTTTCATTGGCTAACCATCAATAATTTACCAGGCATTTTCTTGATTAAGTACTGTGGAAACAAGGAAGCACACATTAATCAGAGACTGCACATTTCACTGTTCAATGACAAAGTTTACAATGTGCAGAATGTTTAGCTTACTAGAGCCAAAAACATCAAAAAGCGAAAAGAATTCAAGAAAACATAAAATTCTAGTGCTCGTAATATTTTATATTTCTCTTTGCTAGCATTTTGCACTGCACTTTGCAAGGTTTTTTTAATGATATGTAGCATTTTACATAGTAGCTACCAATGGGTCCATGTCTGCAGTTTGGAACTTTGGCTTATACCAGAATGACTACTGTGACCTTGGAAATATTCTTTGTGTATTCTACAATGAATTTGCTTGAGGTTATTTTTAGTAGTCCAGCCTACCATTAACTGCTGCAAAGTTTTAGCACACTGTGGGGCAAATCATTATAGTGATGGGCCAATGGTAATGTTAAGGGGTGCTTGGTAGTGACAAGGTCAGCACGTTGGTAAAAAAAAAAAACATTCTCTTAAGTGTGGCGGTGTTTAAAAACATCAGTGAATTTAATAAAATGTCACAAGTCACAAATTAACACGGGCTGTTACCTTTATGTCTAGTCTCCTTCAGTGCTAAAGTCTAACTGGTATTTCTTATATATAAAGGGTCAGTTAGAAATATTTTAGATGGCACCCTGTATTCTACATCCTTTTAAAAACCAGTTAAAAAAAATCAGCATTTTTTTCATTTAACAGCTATGCTTTTCTATTTTTGGACTCAAGTTAATGATGAAACAGTTTAGCCTTGGCTCATTATTCAGAATAATTAAATACTGTATGCACTTCAGCTGCTAGTGGTTTTGACACCTTTTTAATTTAATTAATTTCAAGAATGTAGCCCTCTTCTAAGTATTGGAGAAGAAAAAAAGAGACTTGCAGGTTTTGATGAACATTCTAAACTGATATTTAATTGCCAATTTAACAACAGTAGTTAGGAAATGTGTGTGCCACCTCAAGGTTATGGTTTTCAAACAAAAGTCAATCAATTTAAATGTTTTTTTTTGTTGTGGGGATATTGTACAACTTTCTCTAAGTGGGAGTATGTAATTTGTTTGGGCCTTATACATCAAAATAACATTTGTCCATGTCCCCTGCTACTAGCAAATATTCAGGCTTTGGCTTGTATTACAGGAGAATCTGGTTGACACCTTACTGATGTGGCATTTATCTCTTCACTGAAAACATAACGAGCATAACAAAACATTGGTTAAAGATAAAAACGCCAAATATATGTCCAGTAGTCACATTCTGGTTACCTACTTGTTTTTTTGAGTCTGTTAGAATTTTGTATTTTCATGAATGTGAGTATGTTGAGTATATTTGGCAGCAGAATGGTTAGCCGAGTACTTGTAGTAATGAAATGATTCATGGTCCTAACATTTTTATGTCAGGAAATATAGATAGTTTAGAGCATTTTATTTAATTTATGGTATTTTATTGATACATGGTAAAAATGAAAAGTAAAAATAAAAATCATAATTTTAAAATACAAATATCAGACTAAAATGTCAAATTCTAAAAATAGTCTTAAGAAATGAAACAAGCAGAAGATGAATCCAGTGTAAAAACTGAACAGCTCTAAGTTTTTTTTTTTTCTAAAAAAGATCATGTTCATGATGGTTACCTGCAAGCACCATAATAAACATCAGCTTCACCATAGTGAAATTAATGTGGAATACAAACTTGTACTACATGTATAGATTATGTAGTCCACTGCGTACCATCAGCAACTTGGATAAATTGGGACTGAAGTCATGTGGTTTGGTGTTAAGATGAACTCCTTAACTAAATCTTAAGGGATCATTTGGATGCTTTGGGGTTCGAACAAGGTAGGGTATTATGGAGCACGGTGGGGGGAACGCTATGAAAGAAGGGGGGTGTTAGGGGAGGGGGGTGAGAGTACAGAGAAACAATCATAGATCAGTCCAGGGTTCGGTTGGATGAGCTTGTAGAGAGCTGTACTCATGTGTAGGTAAATTGCACCCAATAGAACCAGGGTTCACATAGTCCACAGACATGAGATCTTCAATGTTCATGATGTCATTGACTCTATGGAGCCAGTGAGTGAGGGTTGGTGGGGATGTATTTCACCAGCACGCTTATATAAATGCTTTTGCTGTGTTTAATAAATGCCACACCAGGAATTTATAATAGCATTTTCTGTGCATGGAAGAAATGTGTAATATAGCCGATTCTGGTTTATCTAAAATATCAATATCAGTCAGGTGGTGGATTATATTTGCCACCCACATCCATCTTTACTATGTTGCATCGTCCAAACATCATGATATTAGTTGTCTGTTTTTGTAGGTCCTTTTGGGAGCCATTGAGCAATCTAATATAGTTCAGCTCTGGTATACGAGACAGGTCAGTCACTATGTTTGTGCCTAAGTATCTAAGACTAGTGAATGGAACAAGGTGAACAAGTGTTGGTGCTTTTTGACCTATTGCTGACTGATGGATATCCCAAATGAAAGACGTGAACAAGTGGTGTAGTCTTGTATTATGTAAAATGTTTTGTGGATGTTTAGCATGGTTTTAAAGAGTTTTATTTAAAACAACTTTGAATCATGTAAATTGCATTGGCTACATCTTGCTATGCATTGCTACTTTAGAAGAGGCCTGAACCAGATTTTGACAGCTGTCCTTGTATCCAATGGTACTTTCACACCTCTGTTTTACATCTAGCTTTTTGAAAAGTGTATGAAATATTAAAAATGTGGCCTACTTTTAGTTTTGCCTGGCAGTGCATTATTCTAAAATCCGCACATTTCTGTCCATTATCTTTTTTGTATGGTTACCATTTGAAAGCAAAAGAGAATAATGTATTGTTACCATCTAAAACCATTATCGCTTTGGGCTTAAGATGGCAATAAAGTAAAGTTCTAAACAGTTAAAATACATTTTCTTCTTACTAGTATGTTCTATATTTTATATGAATATATACTTACATCTTTGCAAAAGTTACTATAAAACTATAAAGAGTCATTTACATGGAATATTGAAAATCTTAATTTATCATAACTCCTTCCAGCCATGAGATTTCTCTTTAGTGTCCAGGGATTTGTTTAGTTAGTTTCCTTCTAACCATGTATATGTACCTATGCCTTTTTGTATATGTGTTCACCCTCATTAGTTATCATTCTCCAGGGTCTGTGCATTAACTCCCTCTGTGCCAGTGATTTGAAATCCCCTATGGTTACCCCCATGTGCCTGTCCATTGCCCCCCCACCTCAGTCCCTAATGAGCGTCCCTTGACCACTACATTGAATAGGCCCCAGTGCCTGGGAGTTAGCCTCTTTTTTGGCTAGTTCTAAGTAGTGGATCTTTAGGCAAATGTATGAAAAAGAAGTATTTGTTTACTTTTGTTTTAAATTATTTAGCTACAATTATGTTTTATAGCCACTGTATCCTAAACTTCTACTATTACCTTATTCATATTTATTTATTACCACTTAATCCACATTTCCCAGTAAGGAGGATGAATAGCAGGAAGAGACCAGAAAACTGAGGAATTAAATCAAATCCTCTGACAAGTAAAACCACAAACCTCTACATTGTACAATGTGTTTATTATTACTCACAGTCTAAAGTCCTATGTTGTATTTAATATTGTCCCTTCCCTTCTAAAAGAATTTGCCTCCATTTCTGAATATTAGTTTTTATTTTCAATCATTAAAGTGTTTAACCTGGAAAGAAAGATGAATTTAAAAATCTATATAGGTCAACACAACAACTCTGTAAATAAACTCTACAACACTATAAATGTTAAATAAAATATGTGTACACGCAAAAAAAAAGATGTCAGGTACTGAGATCTATCAGCATAATCAAATGCATAGCCATAATCCATGCATTTATACATTCTATACTTTGAAGTCAAGAGAGTGTTGTATATAAAGATGTTAGGATCAACTAAGCGTAAGATATTTTGGGGATTACTCCTGCTTCTTCATCAAACTTCTCCACGAGACAGACCTTAAAGCAGCTTGATTCATTCATTATACCATTCCTGACATGGCAGTTTAGTTTGTATATAGAAAACCTTAGGATAGATGATTAGGATAACACTTGGGAAGGGAATGGCAAGTGGTTTAGATAGAAATAAATTCTGATCCTTTCTTTTTAAGAGATTCTTCATCCAGTCCAGTCAATAGTATGATCTAGAACAGCCTTTCTCAACCTTTGTACCCCTCAAGAACCCTTGCAATTTCAGGTCATGGGGAACCCCTACTGAAACCCTTTTTGTTTGGTGGTGGGGGGGGGGGGGCCAGTTGAGAAAAAGCCTCTTAAATTGGTGAACAGTAAAAAGAATGCCCCCCCCCCCACAGTAATATCTAGAGCACTACTTTATAGAAACCTAAAAAAAATCATTTGAATTATGCATCTGACTTTTACTGACTTTTTTTTTTTAATGTATGCTTTTTCTATTGTCTTTTAGTGTTTGTGTGCATTGGTATTTGTGTCATAAATCCTCTTCTCCATATACAAGTCAGTGGGAATATTGAAGCATATCAGAATCAATGCATTTAAAACATGCAACATTTGCTCATATATACAAACCATCAGACTAACCAAATTCAAACAAAACAGAGGAAATTGCCTTTTGGAAATATTTGCTTTTTTGCTCCTTAGTAATTTTGCTTTTATTGCTGATTTTTCTGCAATACTTGAAATTATTTTTTAAAGTTAACTTCAGGCAGATATACAGTAAAAGGTACAAATAAGCTGTGTAATCATCAATATGTCCTCAATTGTGTTTTTCCAAATGCAAGCAGTGCAGATTCCTAGATTTGAGCTGGTATCAGCTTGCAGTCTACTCTATTATCTAAGGCAGAGTTTTACAGATGGGGAGGGAAAAGAGAAACAAGCAGTCAAACAGGCTTATTGGTATGCTGCTTCTTTTTTCTGCTCTCAGTTACAGGTTGAGAAGGGGACATGTAAGGAAACATTAAATTATGTTCAGTTCAGAAGCCTTCCTTTGCTAGAAAGACCTGTGCTGTGGTATATAGCTAATGGAGAGAAATACAAATGCTCTGACAGGTAAAACATTGCTGATATTTTGATGTCATCTATTTACCTGGAGTTAAGCCTCAGGGTTAAAAGGTGCATGCACAATTCCTAGATTACAACAAGTAAAGTCATAAGGTCATTTCTAACTAGAACATACAGGCAACTTGCCACTTAGAAATTAAATAGTGACTCTGATTACTGTGAGTCATGTAATAGTGATATCCACATGGCTATCCTGGTCAATACTAGCTGGTTGTGAATGTTCATAGTCATTTTGTATTAAGTCACTTATACGTTACATCTTTTTATATACCGATAAGACATTTTATTATAATGTGTATCAGAGAACAGTCCTATTCTATTTATTTCCAATATTCCATTTTTAAGATTGGCAATAAAATCTCTCCCTTGTCATGTATTCACTTCCCACCTTGACACTGTTTAAGTAGAAAGGGATTTGTAGATTGCAAAATGTACTTAAATCGCATACAGCAACACAGACATGAATTACAGCTTGTTGCTCATGCCTCCTTCCAGCAATGAGCAACAAGCTAGGTCTTCAGTGCTGGGTGCTATAATAAAGAAAGAACCCATGAAATGTGTCATTTTGGATAGTTGGGCATTTTCTCTCTCTCTTTTTATAACCTGCAATAGAAAGATTGGAAGCTTGAAATGGGTGGGCTGTAGTAAAGTTGAGAGGTAATCTGATAAAATATAATTCCCTACTATTTGGATGGTAACTCCACTGTGTAATCACATTATTTTATCACTCATTTCAATTAAAGGTGGCATCTCTTTTAGAAAAAGTACTCCAGTAAATAGTTTTTGGAATGAATTTGACCTCTAGGTATCATCATATCAGCTTGTAATTCATATAGCTGTAATGAATTATTATACTACATGCAGTCTGATTTGTATTAAGACAATGAGGCACCATTTATATTTGTGCATTGTGACAATATGCTAAATTGTGCGTTATGACAACGGACAGCAACATACCATAGCTATGTGTGGTACGCCGGAGTGCCATTCTTTGTACCAAAAATGGCACCCAATACACCTCAATGTATCACTGAGTATTGTGGTATGCTGCATTTAAAAAAAAATGGGTTGTATGTTTTTTATTCATTGCTCGTTTATTAAACAACCTAATGCATGTTTGCTCTTGTCAGTATTCATTTATGTGCTGCAACAAAATGCTTAATATTAAGTATTTTAAGGAATAGGCCCTTCCACTGCTGCACTATTAATGTAAATGCTCTATCCATGGCTTTAGTTTAGAATAAATCTATTCTTCTAATTTAATTTAACAAAAAGTCAGACATTTAAAAAATTAGGTCATTGACAATCTTGGAAAAAGCATACAGAATTTTCTGCAGTCTCAAACTATTTCACACTTTGTGCCCTAATCTAGCATGCGTGTGAATTTTAGAGAGAGGATTTAGCTGGCATTTATTGAAAAATAGATTAAAGTGTAGAGGAGTCAGATAAAAGACTAAAATTTATGTGAAATACTGCATTTTTTTGTGAACTACACCCACTGATATTTATAGCCTTTCATGCATGTAGAAATTTGAGAAAATGAATGTTATACTATATTACATAAAAGTATAGCGGGTCTAAAGAGACTGTGTGAATAAATAATGTTTGATAAGGATATATATATAATATAAATTTTGTGTGTTTTATATGTTCATCCATGCTATCATTACTAAACACACCAACCAGTCTTGTTGCTCCCCCTTTTCTCATGCAATAACTTTATACTTGCATGAACTATAACTGTGCAGAATGTTTTTATACGGGTTGCATTCATATTTGCACTCCAAGAGATCTCCTACTCAACATTCACAGCGAATGATTGGCACTTTGCAATTTTCTGGACTAAAGAGATGTATTGCTCTAAGGATCACTTTTATGTCATATATTCTTCAATCCCTAGCCATTCAGACATTTAGATCATGGCATCAATGTCACATTGATTGGATCCAGTAGTTGTGTTCTTATTACAGTATGTTACAATATTGTGTACTTTGTTTTCCTAATATAACAAGTAGTCTGGTTTAGTAGGTTTTGTAACATTTTTTTCTACTTGTTGACAAACCAGCATGATCTGCAGTTAGCTGGATCAAACTGACTCAAAACCTTGAGGTTTTTTTTGTCTTAACATTTTAATATTCAGTTATCAGTGAACACCAGCTAAAAAAATTACTTATTGCTCATGATTATTTATCACAATTGGTAAAAAACAGTAAAACAATTGCAATGTTTACAGCTCCTGGGCAACTACTGAAGCCTACTACTGGAAAATATCTCCACTCGTAGGTCCTTTGTTTGTGTCCAGGGCATTACCTGGTTTACTAGGAAACTTAACATTTTGTGCCTTTTAATATATTGCTGCCAGGTAAAAGTGTGGGACACTTGTTTTATTTGGTTTATGATATATAATTGTTCCATTGTAGCATTGGGGCAATCTAGCAGCTTAATTACCTTAATTAGTATTAAAATATTGTTATTTCATATTACCCTTCAAATCTGAAACCTAAAAATTCTATGGAATTAGTTTGCAAATTCTTGGAGTTTTTCTTTCCATATATAGCAAGTTACATGCAAATGTTGCCGTCCCGCATACAGGTATAGTGAGTGACCGGAATAAAAATAGTATCTCTGGTGGACTATGTTTAACCTATTCAGTTAGTGGTTTGGTTCTTTTTCACATTCCAATAAATTTCTATATACCATAACAAGTGGTGAATAGGTCATGGCATAAATTTCAAGGATAAGGTTTACCTTAATGCCCAAATAAGTGAATATCAGTAAATATTGCTATCCATTTTCTGCCGGGCTACTGCAATCCACGGTCCAAAAGTAGCTGTAGCACACATAGCAGCAGAAAGAATGCCATGATTGAGACCGTCATATGACTGACAACATTTTTATTATTTGATTGTAAACTAGGCTGCTCTTTGCACCTGGACTAAGTATTCCCATTGTTTGTTTATAGGTATTGGTTGTCGGGTATTTTTTTTTTTATAATTTTTTCTTACTATAACTGTCAAAATAATCCTTATAAATAGTTTAATGTCCAGGCTGTCCAGAACCATAAACAGTCACACTATAGCCCCAGTTGTACCATTCTTCTTTCTTGTCTATCCTCCCTATAACAGCCAGAATGAACTTTACGCATTACATTTTGTGTATAATATATGTGTCATTTCAAATAATTTCTCATCGTGTTTTTTTATTTTGCAGTAGCCTAGCGAGGATTTGGGTTGAGCTACATATTGTACATAATTGCCATAAAAACAAACAGATGATGTGAAATAACCAGATTTAGTAAATACTGGTTGCATAATGTAGGGAATTTCTGATAAAGGCAAAGCTGGCACAAATATTGCCTCGGAGCTGGATAACAGATTGGGTGACAGCTGTAGATGTGCAAAGTTGGTTATTTTAATGCAGCCAGATACAGACTGTGCAAAAAACTGGAAGTTAATTCCATGCAAGACTAATTCACAAGATTGTATTTCATCCAGAAGAGCAATAAACAGCTGTTCCTCAAGATGTTTTGATAGTGTGTGCAAATGTATTAATGTATATTACATTTTTATTTTTTTAAATACAAATATTTTGTGCTCAAGTTCTATGTCTTTAGCAAATTCAGGCTACTTAAGGTAGACCTTGCCAAATTCTTTACCCAACTACAGATGTTGCATTTTAAGCCATTCTTATGGTTGGTGCATAGTAAATGTGAATTTGTAACTGAATTATGAAAAGGACAATATGGGGTTATTGCCAGGACTGGGAGCACCCACGTTGGCATGTTTTTCTATTAATTTTAACTGTAATATGGAATGATTGAAATTTATATTAAAAGTTTGGAAGAGGAAAGAAAGAAAGAAGTTTGAGGCTCAAAATTGTATTAAAGTTAATTATGTATTGATATGCTTTAGATACATGCATAATTATTTATTACATTCCAATAGTAATACCCCTAGCTCTGTTAATCTTCACATAGTTGGGTTGGATATTATCCCGACTCTGTGAAGATTAAAAGAGCTAGGGATATTACCCACTGGAACGTATTGAATAATTATGCATGTATCTAAAGCATATCAATAAATAAATAACGTTTTACAATTTTGAGCCTCAAACCTCTTTCTTTCTCTCCTCTTCCAAACTTTAAATATATAGCAATTTTAAAAGAGGTTGGCTCTTTCCTATTTAACTTTGGGGTAGAGAAGCATCACCCAATATGTTAGCATATATATTGACATTCTCTCACTACATAGTGTTTACTTTATCCAGTGCCTTCATCTGGTTTAACAATAGAAATTAAGACATTTTACTTTAGGATAATTCAGACTGCCTATTAAAAGAGTTTTTCTTTTCTCAACACTATCTTATTATTCAATGGTGGATTTCTTGGTCTTGTTATTTGGAAGAGGTGTAAATTTCTGATTTGTGTTGCATTTTTCAGAATTTGATAAATTCACTGAACTGAATTGTTCATGTAACTATTCATATTTTCATTTCTTAAACTTTAAAGTATGTACTTATGGGAAAGTGCAATGAAACTTTAAATAGTCATCATGATCCGTTTATATATGGCACAAGTAAAATTGTAGATTAATACTTGTTAATTTTTTCTCTAAAAAACTTACGGCCTTCATACCACATATATAACAAGTATTGGAATATCGTGTGCTTTGCTATATTTTTAGCAGGTCTTAGGCGGATTATTATAGTGCAAGGTAAAACTAACAAGATAAACCCATTGTCATGTGTGAAAAGTACAAGGTCACAATCCCCTCCTGGGCCTAATTGGATATAAGAAGGCCATAGAGGTATGTATATAATTTGGGAAATGTAAATTCCAGCATGAGTTGTTGACACGTACAATATTGTTTTGTGACCTGTCTTTTGGTGCTGCTGTAAATAGCATACTTATATTCCATATGCTAGCTTTGGTACATACATTTCTTTTTTAATGGATTGGATCAGATGTTAGAATTTTGATTATGGGAAACAGTCATAAAATAGGCTTGTGCTATGCTTTCAACTGATCCTCTGGCCTTGGTATATAGTGAGTCAATGGCCTGCAATGCAGGGTTTCAAAATCTAACAACTGCTAAACTGTACTGTAGCTCAATTTTTTATCATTTAAAATTTGAGACAAGCCTAATTAACAATATAAACCCTTGGACATATTTACATGGCGTTGTTAACACAAATTCTTGTGAATAATAAACCATGCACATTGATGCATGATAAAATGAGACTGGCACGGTGCACTTTGTTTTAGTCAGTCTGCAATGCTCATTGGAAAATCCTATTCGTAGCACCTCCTAGTAGCGTGGCAACTTTTCTTGACTAGGTGTGAGACATATAGAAACAAGTCTGTACGTCTTCTTAAATTTTACTACTCAACACTTGATTAAGCATCCAATGTTCTTTCAGATTGATGCTCACTGTTAGATGCTCCTAGACATGGCCGTAGTATTGTGAGATGTGGTAGCCCAGGTACTATACAACAGCACAGGTAGAGGACAGAGGTCATAGTATTTTTTTATTGTTCGCAGCACAGCTGTATGTGCACTTTTCCAGTTCTACTTCGCTGCCTAAGCTCTGCACTTCTGGCCCTGGGGACACAGTAGACAATGAGACTGCTCGGCTTACTACTTCCATCACTCAAAGATCCTCCGCTCTTGAACATGGATCTGGCCTATTGCCTGGGCTTTGAGGTTAATGCTTGTTAGCTTTGTCTAGAATAGTCTTCTGCTTTGTAGCGTTTGACTACTTTGCTACTCTTTAAGTGTTCCACCTGCTAAAATGGACCTTTCCCCTAAATGTGGGCGTTCCGTCATTACCTGGAAAAAGAATAAGTCATTAGGATAAACCTGGTAAACCACTAACAACCATAAATCGCTTGTTCACTGTGGAAAGCCAAACTTGCATTCAGTCAGGCTTACTCACTGTGATGCTCTCAGGACCCCTTCTGAATCAGGAATATAATAATGATAATAATGCCCAGCACAAATCTTTCAGTTATGGCAATGGCATATGTCCCTGTGTCTCATTAGTCACCCCTGCCCTAGAGATGTCTTTGTCGTTTTGCAAATGTTATTCTGAAGTGTCTAAATTTAAATTAAAAAATCCCTAGTATTAAAAACTCTATTAGGTCAGTTAGAAAGTTCTGCCCAGTTCTATTTTTCTTTTTGTAAGCAAATGGTTCTCTTGAAGCCCGGCGGTAAGGTTTTTATTACACAAATTCATCATTTATAATGTTTATTTTTGTGGTTTATTTTTAGATTGGTTTCCTGTAGATTTTGTTACCACATGTCCATGCCTAGACTGAAGCTGATCATTACGAAGGTACTGATAGGGAAAATAGGATGTGGCTATTTGCAGCTTATTGCACCATAAAAAGCTGAAACAGAGAGTACCAGTACAAAACATAAGTGGCATGGAGAACATTGCTTTATGGGCATGGTTTCTAAGCAACCTGGACAAAGTGTTTGTAAAAATTCCACATAAATATTCAACTGAGACAAAGAGATACAAACTATATATTTGCAAAATAGAAATAAAATAGATCACCAACATCAATAGATGTTCTGAACGAAATTCATCTTTCTCTGTATATAAATGGTTGGAGAAAATAGCTTAGTAGAGATGCCAGGCATATTTAAAGGTAAAAAAAGAAAATTTTCACAAGAAGAGTTAAAACTTTAGTGCTTATATCAGGGGTGTCAAACTATGGCCCGAGGGCCAAATTTGGCCCTCAAGGTCCTTTTTTTGACCCCCCAAAGAATTCTGAAAATGAACTACATCTGGCCCGCCCACCGGCGTTACCACCTCACATCATTGTTTTTAAAACATACAATACATAGACAATATTCCTGTACACCCATCATGTGACACAAGGCCTAGGCAATGATCACATGGTGCCTGACTACCAGGGGCATTGTGTTTGTTTCAATCCATTAGAGACTGCATAGTATAATATTTAGCGTCAGACAAACGTGTAATGTGAGAGGATAAGCAACACACAGCCTGCATAGATAGATAGAAATGAGTCTTTTCAACCCTAAAGTGTGTGTAGAGGGGTTTGTTTTTGTTAGTTATGAATAAAGTAGTAAACTTCTTCAATTTTTTCAAAAAATTTTAAGTTTGGCTCCCAACTTGGTCTAAGTTTTTAATTTCGGCCCTCTGTGTATTTGAGTTTGACACACCCGGCTTATATCTTTGACGGCCCCCATACTCTCATTTTACAAATTGTATACTTGATTGAAGGACAAATTCCATAACCAACAATACCCCATAATACCAAAAATCCCATACAGTACACCAATCTAAACCTATGGCATTGTCCGCCTCCCATGTTGTTTATACCTTGGCTGGAAAAATCTAATGCTGGGCTGCCCGAACTGTAATTTAGGAGGAGATAAGTATATACCTGGCGGGTTGATGAGGTTGGTGGGGTTCATATAATTTGTGTATTTGTCCTTCAACAATAGCATCAGTGTTTTCTTAAAACTGAAACCAACCAGCTAAATTACCTCCTTGCATCAATATATTCCTAAAAAATAAGCCAGCTAGTTAGTGCAAGTGCATAAAATGTAAATACTCAATGATTTTCAAAGGACCAATAAATATTAGTAGAACAATAAGCCAGTTGAATCAAATGTTAAAATGTTTATTTGCAAAGCTTCTGAAGTTAAATAATGGTCTGTCTAAAAATATCAAAATTTTTGATTTGTTTTGTAAATGCGTCTTTACAGAATATGGATCTGAACTGCAGTTTGCTATATACAGTATTAGTCTGTAATATCTGTGCTTTGCTTTGTATTAGTGGTCTCTTAGAACACCCCTGATACAGTAACACTTCACTAAGTGTTAAAGCTTTATAAATAGACTGCTAACACTTTGCAAGTGTCTGTGAACAGGCACTATGGTTTTTCCCTTACTCAATCTGTCTGCTAGCTTGGATTTGCGAATCTTTTTTTTTTTTTTTTTTGCATTATAAATGGTTGAACGAGTGACTGGGTCTTGTTTCTAAGGGTGATTTTAGTTTAATACCTGTGATATTTGAAATATTGTTTGTTCATTTTATATTTTCTTCCTATTTCTATGTTTGCCAGTAAAAAGTCTGCCTTGCTTTCTAATGTCACAGATAATTATTATAATATAGTTATTATAAATATTCAAATGGTTTTGGTCAATATAAATAAGGGGTAAGGGGTAGACCGAGCTATGTAAATTGTTTTGTTTACTTTAGGTTTTTAAGATGTATTTCTTACATATTGTGCATTCATATAAAAGGTGTTGTATGTATTGTTCTGAATTTTATTTTGGGTTCATGTTTTATGACTAACGAGTAGGGATGAGCGTAAATTTCCTCAAACTTGACATGGGTCCGTAAAATGTGGGCAAACCTATTTTGCGAATGCATCGGAAGTTCCAGGAAATGAGTACAGCAGGATTTCCAGGGCTGCATTCATTCATGCAGCCCTGGGAATCCTCCTGTGTGCGATCCCGGGGCACTAGAGGGTAATTAACCTCTACTGCCCAGGCATCGCAGTGGATTTCCAGGGCTGCATTCATTCATGCAGTGATTTTCCTTTCCTCAGCCAATCAGAAAGCACTAGAGGTTTTGAATGTGGAGACTTGTTCCCATTTAACCTCTAGTGCCGGGGATCGCACACTGAGCTGATCAATGAATGCAGCTGTGGCTGCATTCAATGATCAGCACAGTCCACGGTTTTTTTTTTTTAATTAAAATTCTATCTCGTTTGGTGAATTTACACCCTCTGTTCTGGCTTACAATTTCGCTAAGAAAGAACGGCGGAATTTGCTGCGAGATTGAGTTTTAAAAACTTCCCTCATCCCTACTAAGGCGTCCTGTGTAAAAAATTTCCCTCCAGAACATCTAATAAACACAAATTTAACAAACCCTTTCCTTCGAGAATCTGTGGTGGGACAGAATACTCCTATTGAATATTTTAAGTACTGTAAACAGCTGCTTCTACCTGGCACCCAAAACTTAGCTCTCACCAGACAGCTAACATCTCGTGTCAAGAGCCATATTCTTGGCCCTCTGACAACATAATTGCTATAATAACTAATCGTAGTAATCATAATGTAAATACCACAGTGGTCATTCATTAATGTAGATTATATATAAAAGTGTTTTTATTATTTTAGTTTCTGTTTTGGAAACATGTCCTATTCCATGTTTTTGATTAGCCCTGAGAGATGCACATGGGGAACTTGAATGCTGAAAAAACAATGTAGAGATAATGCAGGTTTTTTTTTTTACTCTTTTATGAGATGTGCTTTACCATACATAAAACCAAAACTAATGTAGTTGTAGTGTAGTGTAGTGTCTGATCTTGAGGGTTCATATTTGTCTGAAGCCAGTGACATGGAGAGCAGGCGGACACAGAACTTTACCTAATTTACTGGAGAAGTTTGAGCTGTGCCTTCTAAATTGAGCATTAGCACTACTTCGTGATCTTATGGGAACATTCAATTATTAAATACCTTTAAAGAATCAGTTGCTAAATGACAAAGCAAAATTTGGTTGGCTATGTAGATTTCATCACCAATAAATATTACAGCTAATGCAGATATACTAAGGTTGAAATGCAAAAATGAGAAAATAAAAAAAGGCTTTTGACAGATAAAGGCATTAAATGCTATGACCAAATAAAACAATATTTTAGGTTATCAGATATGTTTTATGAGTTTAGGCTCTATGGACAAGTCATAGCATAACTTTGCACTGCACCAATGTGACAGACACAAAAGATTCTTCCATTGCAAATAAAATGGCACAGTGCTTCACGCAAGCTATAGAGCTTTGATGTAGTTCATTTTAGCAATTGACTGACAAACATAAATGGAACACTTCCATTGCTTATGGTACCTATTGGTGTCGTCCTGCAAAAATTGCAAATGTGGTAAAACCAGTCCAGTCAAATCTTAATTTGAGTTTGATGTGATCACCTTCCTCCAGATTACAGAGGGTTTACTGAAGCCTAAGGACTTCCTGGGAATGTTTGAATTATGTGATTGAAGGAAAGATCATAGTACCTTTTTCATATAATGTTATTGTTGAATAAAAAAAAGGTTATAAACCGAACAACAAGAAGCTTGGGTAGCAAAAACTGAACAATGTAAAAATGGCCCTTTTACCCCAAAAATTTGGTTTACCATGGGCTCCCACATTTTAAAAATCTCACCAATGTAAAAAAGCACAGAAACAGAAATATCAAATATTTTAATTGCTTATTTTGAGCACTTTTTTCTCGATTGCATTTTTAATTTCTTACCTTTGACCTTGCTAGAAAATCTGACTAGCAAATTTCCTAGCACAGCCCCTTGCCTCCTTGCATGTCATAACACTTTCACCACTCACAGTGTCTTATTACACTGTCTGCTGGCCAAGGCCCTCCGCTTCTTTACTTGCTACATAAACTTTATGTAGTAGCTAGGAAAGAAGCAAAAGAACACTATGGAGTGTTGCTTGAATTGCAGATCTGAGTCTGCTGGGGCTGCTGACATCACATCCAAGATAGTGGTACCCAGCAGAAGTCTTAGGAGTTTGGATGTCTTTTCAGTGAAGGCTTTTGCAGGTACATACCATGCATAAAATATATTGAATGCCCGTAAATGTATATGGGTATATTTTGGTTGAAATAAATGGCTGTGACATGGTCTCTTTAAAACACTGTCATAGTTTATACTTTTAATGCAAGTTTGTAAAGAGACAATGGTACCATATGCCATTTGTACTATGTTTTATTTATTGGGTTAACTCATTTGTGTGTATTTTCTTTTGCTTTTTGCCTAAGGTTTTCTTTTAATTCTAGCCGTTTACAACAATATTTAAATAACTCTTCCATAGGAAATATCTCCAATATCATGACAGGTTCCAGACTCAATGTGTTTCAAACCAACTGTTTTCCATATCAGTGCAATTTTTTACCTCTGTGCTTGTATGAAAGGTGGAGATTAGTGTTTACCTTCTCTTTCCACTGTAAAGTTTGGGTGAGAAGAAATCGACTTTCTAGTTAGTTTTTCGGCTAGGTAATTGCTGGATCAAGAAATAGAGAATTGGTTTGATGTCTGAACCCTAAATTGCCTGACTTGGGGTCAAATTGTTTTTTTGCATTGAATGCTTGGTTGAGAAAATTAAAAGCACCTTGATAACAGCACATGCGTTAAGTCCCTGGTTCCACTTTTACATCAAGGACATGATGGCAAGTATGAAATCTGTACCATGTATACATCAAAATCATGCTTTTTACATTCACCAGGTTCATGGGGGAAAATGCACTGTTTGCCAAGCCTGCCATAGCTTTTCTTTGTGGCGAGCCCAAGGTTGCCCCATTTTTTGTGTTTTTCTTACATCAGAGATGCCTAATATATAAATATATATGTCTACGTTTTCCCTTTACTTGGGGCACACTAGAACTTTTTATGCTTTTTCATGAAGAGATCAGGTACTCTTCACCATTCCAGCCGACTAATTAATTTTCCTGTCTCTTTAACATGGACAATATGTGATAAATGATATTCCCTGTTTGTGATGTCTTTATAGTCTTATTTCAATAAATTTATTCAGTTTACACATTAGACAGAGTGATGATGGCACTGTAAGTTATGTAAGGGAATTATGTTCAACTCCTATTGAATATAATTCAAGAATCTTTTTCTTATTTGATGATAATAGGTCCTTGAATGTATGTATATTGGGCTACATGGGTTTTTAAACTCAACTCCAGCTCAGTGCAGGTCATTGTGAACCTCCAGGGTCCTGATGCTTTAATTTATCTCAGAATTCTGTATGAGATTTGTCATTTATCTGTAGACATAATACATATTTATCTCCATATACAACTTTCTAACAAGGACTGTTTTGCACAGGCATTATAAACCAGCCAACAAATGCTGCTGATGACTCTCCAGACGCTGGGGTGGATTATGAATCATCACAACACACGTCTAATCAACTTTCAACACTTAGTGTGCTGCTTGATGCCAGGTTGGTGTGGGATGGTTTTGTCCTGCAAGTTTGAAGGCATTTATATAATATATCTCTGTCTTTTGAGCTCAGCAACATTCTTCTCTTCACCTGAGGTTTATTATTTCCAAGAATGGAAACAATTACCTTTGTCCAGGTAAATGCCAGATCTTTGAGGAATATTCTGGCCAAATGGCACAGGTTCCCCAACCATAATAACTCTGGGATACTTGTAACATTATTCGTGGTCGGTGGAGCCCTATCTTCCACAATGCAACCATAAGCAGGGGCCTAGCAACTCTTACAGTAAATCAGAGAAATATTACAATTAGTTTAAAGCTTTGTACTTCCCTGATACTTCACACGAGAAATGGATATGTAGGCAATTGTTGTCCTTTGAACCATAACCATAGTATATCCAATGCAAGTAGAAAAGCTTCTTGTGTGCAATCCTTATCAATGTCAATTGAAGGGGTGAGACAAAAAGAGCTGCCTTGCCTAGAGTTCTAAAATTCTTCCCTTGTGGTTGGTCATTGCTGCTTATCTAGTTGCATCCTAATACATATCAAAGTAAAGGGGTAGGGATTATCGGGACTCAGAATCATGCCTTTACCAGGTTTTATTAAATCTACAGGGAGTATTTGCACATCATTGCACCATGCACAATCTCACAAAACTGAACACAGAATTAATAATAAATTCATCAGTCCACGTAAATTATGATAGGGACAAATTCAGATATTCCTTACCTACTGACTAGCCACCCTCAACTATATAAATCATTCATTTAATGAACTATTTTAACTGTATTTAATATATCATGCACTTGTGCCATCATTACAACTCTTGGTGTTGATTGACATTGAAATTCTTTTAAAAAATGGGCCAGCTCAAATATATGTAGGGGCAACTATGTATATATTCATAACTTTACTTTTTCTTTAAATGTTGAGCTTTGCTTTGATTCTGTGCTGTGTTTAGTTAGCTTGACCAGTTTTGTGCAGGTTTAGCATCCAGAATTTTTTCTGTTCATTCAAGCATACAATCTCAAAGGGTCAATTACCATACCATAGATGGCATTTTTTACTGTAAAGGACTGTATTTTACCTAATAAAAACTGTTTAATAGTTGTGGAAATAATCAGAAACCTAAAAATTTGGGGATCAGTTGTAAATGGAATTGAAGTTTTCTTCACACAGGCCTTATGTCTGTTATCATTACATTTATTTATTTGCAATATCACTTGAAAAGATTGGGCAGTAATAATACTATACAGCATGTCGAATATACATGTCGAATATATCAATATCAAGCTAAAGCAGGGGAGATGTCCTGTGTAAATTACATAGGGTTTTGGACTTTCCCCATCGCTGTAAAGCAGTGAGCCCATCTCCAACACTGTCGCAGTAGTAAGGCACAAACTTCCAAATTCCTGGTTTATAAAAAGAGCAGTGGTTGAGCAAAGAAACAGTGAATGGCAAAGGATTGCGTTACAGACTTTGACAAAGTACATTTAACTAATATAAAATTGTTTACTATGTCCCGTACTAGGTTATTTCCCTGTTCTGTTCTATCCATAACAAGTCTAGTGCTATGTTATTCCTATATATAGGTAAATATATATATTCCTCTATATAGGTGAAGTCATCAGTGTGGTAAGAGGTAATAATTAACCTGTTTAGTAGTGGCATATTAGTTGCACCTAAACCTCACCATATTTTCATACAATAGAGAAAAATATTGCTCAAAACTACCCCCCCAAATTCGGTGTCACCCATGACTATGGACGGGTATTTACATAAGAGAAATGATTGCACCAATAACGCTGGCAATCTTTCCTGTGTATAGCCATTTTAATGGGCACCTGTTGTGCTGTAAATCATTTGTTTTTTTCTCGCAGCAGACGAGAAAAAAAAATCTCCTTTTAAAATCTAGACTGAAAATGTTTCACCTTTCCAATAGAGTCCACTGCCAAATTGGTTGTGACAAACTTGGCTCCCTCTTTAGCTAGAGAATGTTTTGTCCCTGCTTTTATTCTGGGTGACAGGGTGATCTGCACTGTGATGAACAGATGGAACTTTGTGCCAGTTTCCAGGTTGTTGAATTCCTTTAATACATAATGGCACAGGAATATATTACACACAATAAATAGGGTAGGTATGACAGGTCTGTGTCTTTCAGCATTCCAGGTATCTAAAATTAGAGTAAATCTGGATTGAGCAGGTAAGGATTGGTAAAAAGCCAGTACAGAGAGTTACTCAAGTACTAAATACAGGGTAAACTACATCTGTCAAGGAGTGGACATACTGGTTATTTATCTTTTAGATGTATATACTGGCTGGTTAGAGTTTTATGTACTTAGCCTTATTAATATATTAATATGTGGTCACTAATAGCTTCCAAACAACTGCTCTGCTTTTACTTAATAGCAAATAAACGATAGTTTAGGCTTGTTCAGAGCATTTCAAGGCACAAAGCATTGAGAGGCTTTATAAATATTATAACTATTTATTTCAAGTGGACTGCTTAAAGCAGTGTGCTGCAAGGCAGGAAAATACAAGACCTTTGCACTTGGAATTCAGGTTAAATGGCTCCTAAATTTTACTTTTTGGCACCTAAAAATGCTGAGATATTCTGTGGAATTCCTTTAATATAGTAAGAGATTTGGACAAAGTTCAGCCACAATGGGCAAACATTCATTTTACAGGGTAGGTTGGATTTAGGGGTTAGGGTTTCATGCTACTGTTTAGTGCATAAAGTTTTAAATACAGTGGTACCTTGGTATAAGTCCTTAATCCGTTCCAGTTCCTTGGCCTTATACCAAACCGGACTTATATCAAACAAATTTTTCCCATAAAAAATAAAAGGAAAATGATGAATCCGTTCCAATGAGAAATAATCCTATAGTTATTGGCAAAATATACATTGATGGGGCTGTATGTGTTAGTTTTAGGAAAGTGTGGTATTGGTTAAAAACCCACGGCCATTTTTTATTTAATGCTATCCAGGGCTGTGTTAGAGAAATGTTTCCTTTTCTTCTGACCACTTTTCTTGAATCGGACATGGAAATTCTGCAATAGGGACACAGAAAGAGGGATTCATCCCTTACCTTCACTAAAAAAATAATATTTTGTATATGTTTCTGTTGGAGGGTAATATTGAGGTTATGTTAGATGTTAAGTTGAACAATGGGGTCAGGCCTTATGGGATAAGATGATATTATTTCACTTGCTCCTAAAGCCCTGTATAGAGAACTACTACTATGCAACCAATTGTGACACACAAAAAAAAACCACTTTGGAATAGGATGAGCATGATTAATGTGATATATGAGAAGTGCACATTTTTCACATACGTTACAAGACATCATAAAACATTTGTAATTTTTCATTTCAGTTTTATTTTTCATTTGTATTGCAATACAGAACAAGCATTAAAAACATCTCTGTGGATTTTTGTCTATTTTTATAAACTACAAGATAGTATATATTGAGACATTGTCATTCACAGATTATACCAAGTACAGTGACCCAGAACTCCATGCTGTTCAGCTGTCATTATAGAGCTTTGACTTACCCTGTCCAGCTCTTGTTGTACGGCAAAGTGCAAATTACTATTTGTGGCAAGTAGGGAGTCATGAGAAGCGTGATCACAGGTCATGACAACTAGGGTTGAGGTTTCTCTAACAAATATTGCAGCTTTTCAGGGTGCCTGTTGACCTGTCTGCAAGTTAACTGAAAAAGTAGAGTTTGAGGTTTTGCACTAAATAATGGCAGGCAAGCCAACTAAATGGCTACGTTGCAGTTTTTTTCTCCAATAGCCCTTAATGGTGGATGGGGGTTAATCGCAGCCAATATAGGCTATGGCTCCTGGTTCACAAAGGAACCAATTAACTTTCAGGATTCATGACACACAGCATCTTCTGACTCCTTTAGTACTAATAACTTACATTATTACTATTTGAGTAGCATAATAAGTAAGTTTAACTTTAGAACAAAGTGCTAATGTGCCAAATAACTCCAACAATGATGCTTTTGGTGCAATTGGTGCCCCCACTAAATCTTCCCCAACCTTACTAGATAAAGCTACAATCTTCTTGGTAGAACAGTGACAATTGTTTGCTCCCACATGTGTACACCACATCACTCCTTCCATGTGGTGACACTAAGGAGGTAGAATGGAAAACAGCCAGCAGACTGTCCATGACTAGAAACATTATTTTTTTAACTATTAAGAATGGGATACAAAAACATAAGTTGGAAGGTGCACAATGCATAGGGTAGGGTCCGGTTGGAATACATAGTTGGGAGTCCTGCTGTAGCTGGCCTTTATTCATCTAACTGCTTTTTTGCAGTTTTCGAGACAAGGTCCTTAGAGAGAGGAATATCCTTACATGTCAGAGATTTTAAAGTGATTTAGTGAGACGTTTGTAACGTTTCTGGCATGTTAAAGCCTTGAACAACTGATTTATTGAGGGGATAATTGACCTCCAATGCCTTTGCAGAGAACCAACTTTTATCTAGATGTGATTTAGACAAATTACCTTCAAATTGTTCTCTCCTTAGTTCCATAAATACATTTCAAAGCTTTATTTTGCACCATCATCCTTCAGCTGTCAGATAAGTGTTGTAAACAGCACTCTGGTTTTTACATAAGGTCAGAGATTCATAAAGGAAAAATCATTGATTAATTATTTGTATTATTCTGACTTGTATATTAAATGTGATTTTCTTATTCCTAAATACCTTATACCTTTCTGCTTCACATTTTTAAGTCATGTTAGAATATCTCCCCTCCTATCGTGTGTTACTTCCCCCACATCCTAGATTGTAAGCTCTTCGGGGCAGGGTCCTCTCCTCCCCCTGTGTCACTGTCTGTATCTGTCTGTCATTTGCAACCCCTATTTATTGTACAGCGCTGCATAATATGTTGGTGCTATATAAATCCTGTTTATTATTATTTTGCAATGCCATGCCTTCAGGAAGGCCCTAACTTTTGAGTAGGGCCACTAGATACAGAAGACCCTGGTGGACTGCTAACAACATGCCACTACGATGACTCCCTTCTGCAGAATTTCAAGTGTATTGAGGACTGTTGTGTGTGTGTGTGTGTGTGTGTGTAATGGACTTCTAAATATAAGAAAGCAACCATTATCCCGTCCTGTCTTATACATTATATACATGCATGGAATAATCCAGTAGTTTTCTTTGCTTTGGAGGAACATTAGCTTCTTAGAATTACTAGAACATGACAGGATGTTTCAATAAAATTCTAAATTGATGGAAAAAGTTCAACAAATAAAGCAAATTGTCCCTGGGCTAAAAGCATGACATCAAAAAGCAAACAGACAACACCAAGCCTCATTTCAATGACTATAAACTACTCCCAGAACACACAGACCAAAGCAACACAGTCTTTTCATTAAGTGTATTTAGAGAAAATAGGACTGTAATGCAATTGTCTGGTAGTTTTCTTTAATACATTGGTTCTAAAGATTCAGCAGGAAATATTACATGTTAAAATTGGTTTATGTATGTCTACTTATGGAGGCACTATTTAGCAGAAAAAAAAAAATTCTGCTCCATATAGTTATTTTAAAAGGAGTGAAAAGTATGTTACCATAACAATTTCTCCGGATCACAGCCTTCTCAAAAGTTACAAAGACACTTCTGTTTCTGTAGCTTCATATTTTTCATGATCATTTCCAGTGACAGATGTTGGCAGATGAATGAACAAGTGCTGTACCCGTTCTGTTCTATGGAGAGGGGAGGACAAGCGAGCGACACCCCACTGTGCTCTCCTCCCTTGACTTGTATAGTGGTTGTTCCAGATTGTTGTTCATGAATCTTTTGAGATGGGTTGATGAACAATTCTGGGTGACCACTGTATACGTATCTTATGTATGTATGTAGCCCTGGTGTCAAATGAGAGTTGTTTAAAATACAGCTTGAAATGTAAAATTGTTAGGCTCTTTAATGATGACTCGGATCCCATTTTTCCCTTCATATTAGGGAATATTTAGGATGCTGTGTCCTCAGTTACTTGGTATGTGATGTCCTTGGAGGAGATTGTTCTTTAATGACTGGAAACAACAGAAAGACCTTAAGCAATAGCTGGTTTTAGTTCAGTCTCAGAAGAGGGCATGAGAAAGGGCACATGTAATTTTGTGATGATCTCCAGCACAGGCTCTTTGTGCATCTCCTACTAGAAATAAAAATATATAATCAAGTAAATGGTAAAAGAGAGCTGCTCATTATCAAATACTGTAGCAAATATCTGAAAGTTTAATTTTACTGATAACGGCAGTTAGTTATTCATACTCAAAAATACTTCTGCCTTATGCAAAACAAACCAAAAATTGTGCAGTCTGAAGTGCATTAGCATTGTTGAAATTAGGTATGTTTTTTTATCACCACCTAATATGGTTATTATGCATTCACTTTTATCCATGCACACAGTCTTCATTAACCTCCTTGGTAAAATATTTAATTTTCCACTTTTTTGCAGTTGTAAAACTTTAAAAGTGGTTATTTTTTTAGGGGGTATACAGTACATGTTTTAGTGACAAATGTTAAAGGCAGGATATCTGATCCATTTGGGTATTGATATCCATTTCCTGCCATTGGGAGAGCAAAAATGTGAATCTCTTGTTGACATAAATAAAAACTAAAGAAAAATATGGACCTGCTATCTAGCGGTACACATTTTTTAACTTTTTTTTTTTATTGAAATATGATGTTGCCTGTACTTTGTTCTAATGTAATGCATGCAGCATGGATATGTAAATTGGAAGCTGTAAAGCTGGACAAGATGGACTTGAAAGAATAATTAAAATGTCATTGTGCAATGCATTCCACCCCAAGCAGCCTCTTTTACTATGCATATAGATGATCTATGTGCCAATATAGATTTTGCATGTCATTTGTTATATTTTTGCTAATCATGTCTCTAAGTTATAAATGATGCAGTTGATATCATTAGACAAGTGGATATTCTGCAAAGGATGCTATTTTGATATGAGACATATTAAGCATCATTATTCTAGCAAGCAGATATGTGACTTAAATTACTGCCA
>NC_092867.1:26248609-26260941 GCF_032062135.1 Pyxicephalus adspersus
GATATTCTTCAGTCTAGTAGCTGGTGGTGGTTTCATTGTCTTGCAAGGTTGTTCAAAGACTAACACAATAAGTACAATCTTCTCCAGCTGGGGAATCTTCCTTGTAGTGCAAGGCCAATGTAGGAGTAATATAAGCTTTCCATTGGAATGTGTAAGATTTGAGCATTGTCTTTCACTTGATCACTGGACATTACAACTCAGTAGTTTTTCCAGACCATACTCTGATCATTTTTCTCAGGGCCCTTATGTTTTAAACTTGACCAGTTTATACCTTCCTATAGGAACTACTGAGATTATCTGAAGATATACAGTTAGGTCCATAAATATTTGAACAGAGACAACTTTTTTTCTAATTTTGGTTCTGTACATTACCACAATTAATTTTATATGAAACAATTCAGATGCAGTTGAACTGCAGACTTTCAGCTTTAATTCAGTGGGTTGAACAAAAAAAATTGCATAAAAATGTGAGGAACTAAAACCTTTTTATAACACAATCACCTCTTCAGAGATTTCCAAACCAGAATCAGAAGATGTTAAAAGTCCCATGCAGCTGGTTTGCATGAAGTTTGTGTTATATATTCCGGCTTCATGCTGCTTTTGATAGGGCCCATTTAAACTATTTGTTGCTGTAGCACAATTTATGCCAGTTGCCATGCTGCACTGTTTCCCATTTTGAATGGCAACCCCTGGAAATCTTGATCCCACAAAATACACCTATTTGGCATTATTGGACAGGGTCCTCTTCTTGTGTCATTGTTGGGCTTCATTAGGCAGGGTTCTCTTCTCATTCCCGTGTTGTTGATGGGCGTTATTAGGTTGGTTTTTCTTCTCCCTCCTGTGTCAATGTTGGGCATTATTGAACTGGGTCCTCTTCCCCCACTTGTCATTGTTGGACATTATTTGGCAGGGTCCTCTTCATCTTCCTGTGTCATCGTTGGGCATCTTTAAATAGGATCCTCTTCGCATTCCTGTTTTATCGTTGGGCATTATTGGGCAGGGTCCTGTTTTATTGTTGGGCATTATTGGGCAGGGTCCTGTTTTATTGTTGGGCATTATTGGGCAGGGTCCTGTTTTGGGCAGGGTCCTGTTTTATTGTTGGGCATTATTGGGCAGGGTCCTGTTTTATTGTTGGGCATTATTGGGCAGGGTCCTGTTTTATTGTTGGGCAATATTGGGCAGGGTCCTGTTTTATTGTTGGGCTTTTTTTTGGCAGGGTCCTGCTTTATTGTTGGACATTATTGGGCAGGGTCCTGCTTTATTGTTGGACATTATTGGGCAGGGTCCTGCTTTATTGTTGGGCAATATTGGGCAGGGTCCTGCTTTATTGTTGGGCAATATTGGGCAGGGTCCTGTTTTATTGTTGGGCATTTTTGGGCAGGGTCCTCTTCCCCCACTTGTGTCATTGTTTTGCAGTATTGGGCAGCGTCCTATTTTATTGTTGGGCATTATTGGGCTGGTTCCCCTTCTCATTCCTGTTTCATTGTTGGGGATTATTAAACAGGGTCCTGTTTTATCATTGGGCATTATTGGGCTGGTTCCTGTATTATTGTTGGGCATTATTGAACAGGGTCCTTTTTCTCATTCCTGTGTCAACGTTGGCCATTAATAATCAGGTTCTTCTTCCCCCTACTATGTCTTGTTGGGCATTATTGGGTCAGTTTTTCTTCCCCCTCCTGTGTCATTGTTGGGCATTATTGGGCTGGTTCTTCTCCCCCCTGTGTCAATATACTTGGTTTGTCTTGTCTTACAAGCTTATTTATTGTATAGGTAAATAATATATTCTAAAACCACAATCACAGCATACAGCAGCCTGTATAAAGCCATGATCAGTAGTACAATGTTGGTAGTATTAGTAATGATAGTATTAGCAGAGCTTTTTGTGTGATGTGCAGCTTGCAGCAGTCCCTATGTGGAGAAGTGAGCATGCGCAGTGCAGCCCAAGGTATGAGCATGTCTTGCTAACAGAGAGGCTTGTCTTTGCAATGCCATGTTTGTGTATGTGTACCATCCACCGGACAGGATTCCGTCAGCCTGCTCTCCCCTCTCTGTAATCTGATGTTTTCTTGTTTCTGTTTCAGCCTTCAGGATAATTCCTTCGGCAGCACAGCTGTAACAGAGTAAGTGCAATCTTTAAAATACACCGATAGCATTACTATAAACAATGTATCCAGTGTGTGTCTACAATCCTGCTTCTAGTGCCCTCCCTGCTGCAATGTACACTTTATTCTTCTATATTCTGGAATAAATCCCCCTTTTTACTCCATATATTATCATTTATAATTCTAATGCATTCTTTCTGATTCTCCAGCTTGGAAACAACAAAACAGTACACTGTGATCACAGTCTTAAATATTTTATTGCATATTCTAGATGTAATGATGTGCAGTGTAACATGGAGCACAGGAGCCCTCGGTTATTCAATTCAATCTTGCCCCATGTATATCATTTAAAACAGGAGACCCAGGTTCGATTTATGGGTTTGTAGCAGGGGAAACGTGCTTTAAATAATGCACAGGAACAAAACTTTAATGGAGCAGTCATTTTTGTTTCTTCCCTCCACCCACACATACTGGATGTAGAGAGGACATTAAACATAAAAATGACAGGTAGGGGTTTTGTACATCTCAGTATAATGGAAGCACATAGTCTTTCCTTGCAAACCTTCTGCATCTTATATTCATTGGCTTGGGTTGCTGCTATGCACCTGAAATTTACCTTTATTGCTTTATAAAAAAAAAAAAAAATTACAAATTTTCATGATGTAAATTGTTTCCACTGCTTTGCATATGATTATTTGAGCCAATTAAATGACATGTAAATGGAAATTAAGCAGACAACAGCCATTTTTTGTCTAGGAAAATCATTGTTTGTGCGATCAAAGCATTCTATAGCATCCTCCAGAACAAAAGATTTTTTTAAGCAATCCAATTTGAAGATCTTCTGTGCATAATAATACCTGCATTGTATATGAATAGTTTTGATAATCCGTTAAAATCAGGTAGATCTTCGCAATGCTTGTAAATTGTATTGACCAGGTTTTTTTTTGTTACTTGGATTTGTTTACTGTGTACCCCAAAATATGCAAAAACAAGTGGATATGTTGTAATGGGAAGCTGTACTGAGTGATTGTTGGCTACCATTGCTGGCTACCTTTATGGTGATGCTGCTTGCTTTGCTCTCACAGTGAGCCCCTATCTTTAATAATGATTCACTGAACTGGATCAAATAGTAGCTTAGGGCCCCCGCTTCCTTTTGATTTTGTTATTCCTTGCGAATGCCTTAAGCTTGAGACTGCCATGAAAGTAGCATTTTTAGAAGGTGGTCAGCAATTACTTATTTTTTTACCTAATAATGACTTATTTTTTTAGTAGAATTTTTGCTGGATTTTATTGGTTGGGTCCAAAGACCGGATGTTAAGCAGACTAGAGCATACAAGGTGTTCTACATACAAATCTATTTTGAGCAATATTGGATACTACACACCATGGAATGCTTGGTGGATCTCTAGAAAATGTCCAAACCTCCCACAACGCAAATATGGCATTCCACCCAAAGCTGACATGCATAGTGTAACGTAGATGTTTTGCTAAATCATCCCCTGGTGTATCCCCCAGGCATGCCCTTGAGAAGTTCTCCATGATGGCATTCCTGACTTTGTAGCTGTTGCTGCGCTATTTTGTGCCTCTAAACTTTATTACTTATGGGGTTGGTGCTGGGGGTGGATCAGTTCTATTACTATCACTATGAGTGGGCATGCAGTTCCTAAAGACATATGCAGGAACTCGGAAACATGTGTAAGAAAGTATGAATGTCATTTAGTTAGTTAGTTTTAGAGCATTTGGTTGGCATTTTGCTATTGCTAGTTTTTAGTACAGGATTTTTGGTTCAGAATGAGGTTAGATTAAAGATTTTACTTTGATACATTATTAATACAACATAAAAAACTGTAAAACAAGTCATATGATTGTGCAAAATGTAAAAATGTTTAGTTTTATTGTGATAGGGCTATTATATACATCACTTGTTTGCAGCTTGCCCCCAGAAATCTTATTTCCTGGTTAAATTATTGGTCACTACTTTTTTTTTAGAACTTTGCACAGTGCCGATAATATAATTTTAAGTGTTAATCCTCGTACTGACGTCAGGTGATTGTTGATGGAACACTTTTTTTTGCGATTGTTTCCAGCTACAGGAGAATGAATGAGCACTGTACACACAGGATGAGCAGGACCCCCACTGTGATCTAGCTACTCCATAGGTGTGCACAGCCGTTGTTCACCCATAAGCGACGTTGGGGGATTGTTGTACACGTCCGCTTTTTCCCGAGATGAGCACAACCATTTTATGATAAAAATCTGATATGTGTACATAGCTTTAATACAAAGCTTTTGGAATTTTCATAAGTGGAGGGTTAAGTGAGAAGGGGTAAAAGTCATAGAGATCGTGATTACTTTAATTGTTGTTTTTGATGATGGAACCAGGCGAAAAACAACAACAAAAATTCTGTAGCTAGATTTTACCAAAGCAATTTGTAACCACTGAGGGTTCACGTTTCATTACTTGAATAAACTGGAGCTCTTGGTTCTGTGCACTCTTCCCGCCCTTTGTACTGCCTAAATATTATTATTATTATTATTAATAAACAGGATTTATATAGCACCAACATATTACGCAGCACTGTACATTAAATAGGGGTTGCAAAGACACAGAAGGAGGAGAGGGCCCTGCCCCGAAGAGCTTACAATCTGGAAGGTGTGGGAAGTAACACACAATAGGAGGGGGAGATGCCTCCTATAAATAGTGCTTCCTTTTTTGTAATTATTTTTTTTATGAACAAGCGCCTTAATGTTCCCTATATAAAATGTTTTGCTTCTGCATACATCTGTGTTTATTAAATATGGTGCTTTGGTAACACATGGGAAAGAAAAGTTTTGTCCAATTTTATGCTATATTGACAACCCTTTCCATTTTTTTAAGGCAACACAGTGGTACATCTAAATGGCTCCTAAGGGGTAGGGTTAACTCTTATATAGGATATCTCTGCCAATTACCCACACAACGGTGTCAAACCTTGCAATTAGAATCAGCATTTAGATGTAGAATGGACCAAATTCTCATCATTGTGACCCAAACTTCACATCATCAGTGTGTGTTTGCATTCCATTATAGAGATTAATAAAAAAGGTGTAGCCAGTGTAGTTTGCAGAAAACTTGTACTCACGGCAGTGGGAGAAGCTGGTCTTATGACCAACAAAACATGTTTTGTTTCCGTAACAGTGGGGGTTTGTTTTTACATATAAAGCATAAATGTCCACCTTAATAATGGCTACATAATATCTTCTCCATATCCATTTGGTTGTTAGTTTAAAATATAATATAACTTAATACTAAATATTTTTTTAATGCATCTCCCCTTATGCTTACAATTCTCTATGCCTAATAATAGTCAGACACATATGGCGAAAAGTTGAAAAAATAGAATTCTTCTTATGCACTTTTTATGTTTTTATGTCTGGTATGATGTAGAGGAGGCAATGATATCAGAAACAACATTTGTCAGGATCTCAGGTCCTGTATATTAGTTATCAGTGTCAGTTGCATGTACAGTAGAACTATAATTGACTATAATTACTGATTTGAATAAAGTAATAGTTTTCTCATTTTAGGCTGAACCCCTGTATGTCTGTAAGTCTGGAGGAGTACTTTAATTATTATATTGTGTTTCATAGAAGGTAATGGGACACATCAATATTTTCTACCTGCTAAAAAGCTGAAGCAGTTGTGATGATGACCTTTCAAGTAATCCGTCGTCTCTCGGCTTCCTGCCAATCTCAGCTTGTTTGCCTCCTAAGCTTTAAAATAGTTGCTGTCAGCATCCCACACTTCTGGCCTCTATTATCACTCATGCATCTCTATTCCAAGGAGTCTTGATATACTAGTTTTTCTTAATTGGCCGACTTGGGCGTCTATGATGCACTGACTGTATGGGATAAACAAAACAAAAATATTAAATAGAGTACAGATTCCCATTTTGTCACATCTTAGTACTTTCTAAATATAATAATGATTACATATCATTACTCTTTAAACCTGTACTGTAAAAAATTTAAAAAAGTAAAATGCACATTAAAATGACTTGCCTCAGGATCAACATACTGAACCCCTTTCTTGTACTACTGGTTACTACAAGTTTGTACAGTCCTGCTGCACGTGTTCGACTTTATTTTTGTTTTAGGTTTGTTCATCCGCAGAGAGGTTTATTGCTTATAATGACCAGTCTGGATTCAGCTTTTAATAATTGGTAAATGGTTACTTGAGTCGCTATAAGCAGTAAATCCTCTTCTCCTTTAATATTCCCCTCTATATAGTTTATAACAAGACCTCCCCACCTTAATACAGGAAAAAAAAAGTGGGAAGGGTAGAAATGATAAAGTGCACTCATTTTCTAGGAAGAATGAGGTATGTTAATGGTTGACATTAACAACGTTAAAAGGAATATTAATGTATAACTGAAATATGTAATGGGTTTAACATGGGTATAACACAGAACATTAGACAGACTCACAACTGATTGGGTTTGTTCTGATATGGACACCCTTTCAATACTAGAATTGCTTGTGAGCAACGTTTGTGTCCTAATAGGCCCTTTAGGGGTTTTCTGGTGTAAATTGTCAGTCCGGAACAAGAGGAAATTTCATTAAGCAGTGCCTATTGCCATTTATGTTCTATATAAACAAAGAAGTGGTTCTGCTTCCTTGGCTGCTCAACCCTAAGGCACCTTCTTCTTTATTTGATGAGGGAATGATATGGTTCAATCACCAAAATGGATCAAAATCTTTAACATTGAAATCCCTTGCTGTGTAATAGTTGTAGGGATTTCCTTGCTGTAATAGTTGTAAATCCCAATCAGAGTTGTAAATCCCAATCAATAAGCTACATAACAATTATGCAAACAACTCATTTAAAGCAAACTTGAATTGCCGGTGTGTAAATTCAACCCAAGTTGGACTCTCCATACTCGCCTGAAGTTGCAGGACCATCCATCGATGCATCTACCAAGCACTCCACAAACCAATGGCCCCAAGATCATGTGGAGCAAAAACTGCTGCACAGAGCCAGTAAATATAAGCATTTTTAATTCATATTGAATTTTCATATTGTGTTTACACATGCGTTAAGCTAGTATCATCCATTCTAACTGTGGCAAAGTAAACAATAATTAAAACCTGGAAGAAGAGATTATTCAGTGTAGTAGAAATTAAAAATGTATTTACTCGAATGACACATGACAAGTATTAAACCAAGCTATAACCCAAGAATAACACATCTAAGTTTTTGACCATCACTTTTTAAAGCTAAAAGGTCTGCCCAGAACACAATTGGCCTGATTTATCAAAGTTCTCCAAGGCTGGAGAAGATAGACTTTCATCAGTGGTAATCTAGCAAACCTGGAATTGATCTGGACGGGATTCAAAAATATTTGCTAGCAAATAGCAAATGACTTTGAGAAAATCCATTCCAGGTCCTAATAAAAGCCATGTAGACACCACTGAAGTAAATTTTGAGAAAATGGATATCATGCCAATTCAGCTTAATGTAGAAAGGAATAGCTCTAAGCTCAGTCTGTGACTGGCAAGTGATCCAACCAATCCCGGTGAAAGGGAATGATGCCATTGTATAAAATGTAATTACATCAACCTGTCTACCACATTGATGTCACTAAATGCTAAATACATTTCTTGCAGGTACCCAGATCATCAATTAAATTGTTACTCAAAAATTTCAGTTTTAGTGAAAAATATAAATCCTTGCTGTCTGGCATATTTCTGGCTTCCTCCTTCTGTAATATCACATGTAACAGAGTTCACAGACAGTTTCTATAGCAACTAGAGTCAGAATTCCAACTGTAAATCTGCAGCAGACAAATATACATTGCACTCTTTCCTTACCCCTAGGAATCTAGTGCACATTCTGTACTATATATTCATGTTTCTGCTCATTCCCACCCTTCACCACTCAACTTTTATTTGGGTTCTTCCACCCTGTAGTTACCCTTCCCTAATTTTTTATTAATAAAGATGTGCATGTTTGCTACAACAGGTTTCAATTGCTACAGTTTGTAACTTTGTAGACCATGACAACTACGTAAATCCATGGCTTTCATTATTCAGGTTTCTTCAGACCAAAATCTATGAACTTACTCGAGATCTCCTATGTCATTTGTCACATACTCTGTCATCTGCTTACTTTATTGTTACCATTTGATGACATGCTCCCCTTTTCTTCCTACTGCTTTAGTGATGAGTTGGAACTTCGTCTGGGGCTGGATTGCTTTGACCCCTTGATAAAATTCACCCTTACTGCCTGTTATAGTTGCTACTGGGACAAATGCTGAATTTGACGTAAAGAGTCAAAACTTTGGGGAGATTACCTCTCATATTCTGCCATGTATGTTGGGACAAAAACAAAATCTGAGTTCATTGTTTATAGGCCTGACAACCCTAATAAATATGATGACTTCCCATGTCCCTGAACAACAAGATGTTCTTGAGGAACTATAGTCACTATGTAGTCACAATGTTGTGCGTGATGTCTAAATTTACTAGTGCATCTTCATAATAAAAAACAGATATACATTAACAAGATGTATTTTGGGCTTGGCCATATTGTACCTGTGCAGTTTTACAAGCCAGTTCCATGGATATCTCAATCTAGTTAAACCGTAGAGTGGCTTTCAAATATAAATTAAGGGATGAACTAGCAGGTTTGAACTAGAAAGAAAGCTTGGCCCTCATGATTCAACAGACGTTTTTGGTGCTCTTCTACCACAGCTTTTATATTTTCTATAAAAAGACTGTAATTGACCTGAAAAAAATTAGTTTGTATAGCTGATTACTGGTAGGTAGAAAAAAGCAGGGTATTGTAAAACTTTTTTTAGTTGGCCATTAAAAGGCCTGATTTTTTTTTTTTGATTCTACTTACCTAATCTCTTGGCTGACACAATAGAGAAACATTTTCTATTGCTGCTACAATTGGATACTGAAGATCAATGTCTGATTGTTAAAATGTTACTTGTTGTTATTCTTATTAGCCAGTATTTATATAATGACAACATATTATGAAGCACTTTACAAAGTCCATAGTCATGTCACCTCAACGGGGCTCACAATATAATGTCCCTACCATAGTCATGTCATTAACAAAGTCTAAGGAAAGTTTTAAGGGATTTCCGATAAACCTAACTGCATGTTTTTGGAATGTGGGAGGAAACCAGAGTACCTGGAGGAAACCCACGCAGACACAGGGGGAACATACAAACTCCTTGCAGATTGCATCCTGGTGTCCCGAACCTGTGACCTAGTGTTGCAAAGGCCAGAGTACCTTTGAGCCAACGATGCTGCTTAATATTCTGGCTTTATTCCTCAACAAAGATATATGCAGGGCAATGTAGTCATGTTGAGGTTTTTTTTACCATTTTCAATTCTCGGTACCCAATAACAAGCTCTCCAAGGCTGGAGAGGATACACTTTCATCAGTGAATGCTAAGTGATCCAGCAAATTTGGAATGGATTTCCCCAAAGTCATTTGCTATTAGCAAGTTTTTTCAATCCTGGATCAGATCCATTCCAGGTTTACTGGATCACCCAGCTTCACTGATGAAAGTGCATCATTTCCAGCCTTTGAGAGCTTTAATAAATCAGGTCCATTCTCTTAAAATGTATCTACTCCAGCGGTGGCTACATGGCTTTTATCAGGACAGATATTTCTGGTGGCGATAACAATGGACTGTACATGTAAGTTTGTTGCATTAACTACTTTCAATGTGAAAGTGTAATGTTGCAAAGAATACCTGGGAGAAGAGCACAAACCAGCACCTCCATATAACAGGCAGTGCCTGATCAAAAATTCTATAAAACAGGAACATTTAATTAAAAGCAGATTTAACAACATGTAACTACTGAAATGACATTGCCATGTAAATGCTTATGAGATTTTTATGATTGGGTTTATATATGGAAACATATTGTACCAAGTTGTGCTACACTGACTTAGTGGTGTATCCTTGAAGTTATCATACCAAATACAGCAGAATCTTGTATTGCAGTACGAAACAAAAAATTATGACACACATTGCCTTGTAGATGAAGAGGGTTGAGACGTGTGATGACCGGCACTGTGACAGGAACTGAGATAAGGATAAGGAACAATTGGTAGAATCCAAATGATAAAGCGACAAACAAAATCTTTGAAAGCAAAAAAAACAAGTTGTCCAGACTAAAGCTGGTTCCATCAGGTTCATTTCAAGTAGAACATTATATTTACTGCACTTATTTGTGAATTTCAAGAATATTACATCTGTACTGTGAACGCTGCTTAAAAAAGCATGTAAAGGTCAAAACATGGGGGGTCAGTGGGGGGACCCATTCTGCTAATATTTTTCCTTAACATTAACTTACTGTGACTTGTACTGCACAGAGAGGACATCTTTGTTTTGCAATGACAGAGCTCAGCTCCGATGACTGGTGATCTGATGACTGATTTTACTTATACATACTGGTAGGGAGATTTTAGCACTGCATATACTCAGGTTCAGTTTCCTCTCCATCAAGGAGATTAGTAAGTGGCACAGAAATTAGGTCACCAAACATAGTGAGACTAGCCATTGGAGGTAGCAGTGGCAAAGGTGATTTCATACTTCAGATACATGTCCGCACACTGCTATTTCTCATAGACTTTCTAATCATTTGGGATGTTTATTTTAAGATTGTGTGTCTTTAATTATTATTTTTTTAAGTTCAGGTCCAATCTAAGCAATCAAAAAAGAGAAAATAGTGGATGCAGAATTCTACTAACATATTACCAATCCCTTGAGGAACAAGAAACAGCTTGTCCTGTTTTAGCATTTTAGGCTAAATTTACCTGGCATGTCTACAGAATGGCGTGCTGACGGCAGTTTCACCCCCTAAACCCTTGCCATACCTAGCAGAAAGCACTTGCCCACTGATGGAGAGCTCTTGTTGCTAGGTATGGCAGGTGTTAAGAGGGCAGATCTATCCATTCCATAGATGCCGCATGCCAATTCAGCTTAATGTAGAAAGGAATAGCTCTAAGCTCAGTCTGTGACTGGCAAGTGATCCAACCAATCCCGGTGAAAGGGAATGATGCCATTGTATAAAATGTAATTACATCAACCTGTCTACCACATTGATGTCACTAAATGCTAAATACATTTCTTGCAGGTACCCAGATCATCAATTAAATTGTTACTCAAAAATTTCAGTTTTAGTGAAAAATATAAATCCTTGCTGTCTGGCATATTTCTGGCTTCCTCCTTCTGTAATATCACATGTAACAGAGTTCACAGACAGTTTCTATAGCAACTAGAGTCAGAATTCCAACTGTAAATCTGCAGCAGACAAATATACATTGCACTCTTTCCTTACCCCTAGGAATCTAGTGCACATTGTGTACTATATTTTCATGTTTCTGCCTCTATTATCATAATACTGAGTACAAAAACCAGATAAACGGGCTCCAACTATCACACTTTGTTTTAGTATTGCGGTTTTAGGCTGCATTACTGATGTAGGTTATGCTTAGAATCTCATTTTAAAATATTTAAAGCATAAACATTATATTAAAATGCCATCTGTTATCCTATTCCCCTTTATTTCCGGCCCTTTGGGTAATGCCCTCTTGGACATCTGTCGCCTAACAATGTTCACATTGGAGGATTTCCTTCTATTGCTGTACCGCTGTCAGCTCCATATTTTAGACTTTTCCTCCATTTCAGTCCTAAGGACAATGGTCACCGGGACGAGTGGAGGGCCGAATCTCCTTTATAGGGACACATGAAATCTGATGCATGATCCAAAGCCTTTCCATTCTCTCCAAAACTAAACAAAAAAGTTGGGTTTACATTTTGTAATTTGCTGATAATTCTGTATTTGTAAGTTTCTATTCTGTTTTTTATTATAGGAACGAATGTGAATCCCCTTCTTTACATGAGGACCAAACTGTCTGTTCCAAGCTCAGGTGAGATACTATATATTCATTTTCAATAATTTTTGTTTTTGTGGTGTCCAAATGCACTCTTTTACATTATTTGCTGCATATTACATAAAGTACATACTGTCCAGTATTCCAGATGATAAAATAGTTTTTATATGTTGAATAAGCAGTGCGCAACACTGACCCATTTCACTGCTCATGTGAACAACCTACACACATTTTATGGATTACTGTAATTCCTCTACAACCATGTTGACCAGAAGGTCCATTGGATCAAAGATAAAAAGTTTCTGATCCCTGTTAGAACAATTGTATCG
>NC_092867.1:26262447-26267005 GCF_032062135.1 Pyxicephalus adspersus
GTAGGAGCAAATGTATTCGATTACATATTGGGGAAGTGTTGGAACCATTTACTGATATGTGGTGCTCCGTACAAGAGATTTCAACTCCTTTCCTCTCCTTCCAACAGCCGTTTCACCAGACGGGAAATGAGGGTAAATTAGGATGCACCTGAACCTTTAAAACCTTTGCCTGTGGTGCAGATTTTCCATCATTTCCTGTCTGGTACAACTGGTGCATTGCCAAAACAGAAGGTAGAGGAAAATATCTTAAATCGTGGTTCAACTAGCAGTTAAAACCTGACAGCCAAAAGGTAAACAGTTTTGGCTGAACTTACACTTAAAAATGTGTCTCTTTTGGAATATTATCCCATCCCTGCTCTAATGCAGAGCACAACATTTATTAGATGTTGGGGATCTGTAAATATAACTAATATACTAATATAATGTAAACCCAATTTTCCCATTAGCTGTTGATAGAATAGGAGCGTAAATACAAACTTGCTGGGACAGAAACTGTGAGGATTTTTTCCTATTACTGAAACAGATCCAAAATGGGCAATGTCCCTTGATGTCAGTAAAAATATTTTTTTGCCAACCCCTGAAGAAGCAAACATTAAAGATCATTATAGATTTTTCACTTCTTCTCCACTGTTTTAAAAAGTTTTGTCTCCTTATTTCCTGTCCTGGTAACTTTTTATTCCCTGGACATAAAGGAAGAGGAATAGTTTCCAACAGGAACACAGCAAGAACTGGACAGTGTAACCTTTAACCAACTATATCCAGAATAAAAGGTTGGCTGGAAAAGACTGGAACAAGTGGAGATGAGTAATATTTAGTCTACGACCTGATACTTTAATCAACCAGGGCCCATTCCAAATTTTGCATTGTGAGAATTGGTGTTTTGCAATGCACAGTAACATAATAATGCAATGCTTTTCCAATATTCTAGGAATAAATATGGACGGTAGATGCCAACACACCCACAATGCATGGCACCGCTAAACACGTAGCAGATGTTGCAGTGTATACTGCAGGTTTGTTTAATGGGCATCATTATACCATGTAAAATAATACCCTGCCTTAATAAGACACAAAAATATGTCGGATTAAATAATCCATGCCTATAGTACGTTATGCTCACTGCACTGTTTGCTAGTTTGAACAAAGCTAAGGGAAAACGCTGTTGTATTATGGGAGCAGACCTTTATATATTTGTTGGTTCCGCTATGGCCTCATTTTGGCCTTTTCTTACATTTTATCCCATTTCAATTGCAGGAGAATGCATACATTGTGTCTTCAAATACTTAAGAGTAGTCTTTCTGTATAGTCCTCCCGAAAGATCAATCTTCTTCTAGTCTTCTTGACTTAGTTTTATTAGTCATATTTTCAGGTGCCTATTTTTGAACATATGTTTTACCATTATGACTTGTTAAGTATACTTGTCATGGATAAATACATACAATTCTAAGAAAAAAAATATTAATTAAATGCATACATTGCAAGGAACTTGTGGCTTTCTTATCTGAAAGTTTCAGCCAGTCATGGTAGGCTGATCTACCCTTGCTGCTTCTTACTTGACCTGTCTTTGACAGCAGCCTCAACAGCCAAGGGTGAAAGGTAAGAATAGATCCCTCTGGGTGCCTGCACTGTATACATGTATTGAAATATTTACACTATACTAGTTTGATTTATGATACATACATACAGTTATATAGAAATTCTTCACCTGTCTAACCTATTTGTCAGACAGACATCTTTTGCTTATACTGTAAAGCTGGCTTGGTACCATGTTTTATACAGCAGAACATTTTATAAAGGCAAGCTGAATATTACATTATCAAGAAATGGCAGTGTAATTACATTCAATTCTTGTTCTCTGCTTGGGGATTTACTCTTGTACTGCTTCCTTTGTGAGCCCAGAACAAAGAATTTACAAACAGGAAACATTACATTGAATATTGATATTGATCTTTCTTTGTATCCTCAACATCTGCAGTTGGCATTTGGCAAAGTTTAAAGCATCATAGTGCATTTCAGTGGTGACCAAGCTTGGGAATCAAAAACATGATGTGGCCTGCAGATCAAAAAAGTGGCAAAGTCTGTGAATCAAATACACATAGCAAAACATAGCAGAACACCTTTTTGTGACCTGTGATAGTTAAGGACTTCAGAACAAGACATTTTTGCTGTATACATTGGCTTGCCTTTTATAATTGTTTTAGGTCGCCTTATTAGGCTTGATCAGTCCAGATTATGCCTGTGGAACAAATGTTGCTACTGTTTTTGTTAGACCTGTCTTTAGCCTTTGATACAAACAGTATATTTACAAAAGGAACCATATACAAAGACCCACAATGTACCCAATGTAGACATGTAGATGGACAACGTAAAGATTTGCAGTGCACAATAGTATCCTTTCTGGCCTTTGGTGTTTTATGGATGTTCAATGGTTATATTAATGAACTTTCAGGGGAGGTTAACTTTACTATCAAATGTTTGATCAAAGGGGTACCATGTACTTTCCTACCCTGGTGCATTTTATCTGGAACCATTTGGATGATCATGTGTAAACTTTGATAGTGGGAAGCAAACATGTTGACATCCCCTTTTAAAGACTCCTTTTTAAAAATTGTAAATATTTTTTGAATATACTTATCCATGTATACATTTCTTTTAAACAAATTGGCACACTCACACAGTAGATTCATTTGAACTGGTATAGGGTTTTAAAGGACAAAGGACATTACTTAGGTTGATATTTTTGGATCCATATTGGGTAGATAAGTAATGAACTATAATGGGTAGTTTGATGGATGAATGATGATGTCTGACGATTTACTGACAAATCGGAGATTGGCTACCCTTATTTCATGATAAGTGAGATTACATAATAACAGCCTGCAAATCTCTTCATTCTCCCAGCCACCTTACCCAATTTACATGTTTTATTAGAGAGTATATTTGTGTATAATATCCTACTCATACATATTTTTATCAGATCTCTTTCTCCTAATAATGGTCCCTTATTCCCCAGTAACTGATAATATCTAACAGTTATACCTGACTTATCTGATCATGATCTACTCATCTGGTTTTCCAAAGGTTAATATAATTGTGGAAATTGAATAACGGGTATCTGTTAACAATTGCTCAAACATGATCATTTTTATTATATACCAGTCTTCAAAGAACAATGTTGTGATAAATGACTTGGTCACTAGGTTAATGCAACCTTAATGAGTTTAATCAAATTTACTGGTTCTGGATTTAGGAGCTGTGTTTGTCATTTTACAAAGGAGAATGTAATTTGGTGCAGTGACCCATATCATGTGAGTTTGGGCAGTCATAAATTTTGTGTCCTGTAGTCACAAAACATCTTCTGAGCAGCGTTATATGGGTCACGTGATTTAGTTTCTGTACCATAAAAAGGGAAGTTACTATGCAGAAGTTTATTATTTTTAGGTGTTAAGTAGAACATTTTTTTTCTCTTCTACTTTTATATTACCTTTATTCCAGTTTATAATAGGCCACATTGTTAAAGCCATAAATAAAAACCCATAACTGATGAGAGCAAATTCTGAAAGTTAAATTATTTGTAAAGCATAACCCTACAACATCAGAACCCATTGTATAGCTTTGCACCTATCCACAAACTGAAGCCTTTTAGTTTCCCATTAACAGATGGTTCTAAAATTGTTCCCAGCCTACTACCTCTGACTCCTCTGAAGTCTTGCTTCCCCTCATGTAGACACATGATGTCCACTGAAATTCAGGGAAACGTAGTCTACTATGCATATTACATTGGCCTCATCTTACTGAGCCTCCTAATGAATTAAGGGATAAGAGGAAATAACTATAGTGCAGTGTGCAAGTACATTTGACCCATGGAAACTTTATTCTGTGCACCTGCTTCTCTTCTACTTAATGTTTGTATTCACCTAATATTTGCCTTGTTCAGTTTCAAGTTTTTACAAGTGTATAAACTGTACATATTTTTTCCATTTTAGAAAATGTTACCTTTGAAAATATTTATTAGTGGAAGCAGCCATGGCACACAGTTTGCAGAATGTGCCAATAAAGCCCTGCCCTGTTTCTGTGCCTATTAGCCAGTATAAGCTAACTATTGTAGATGATCTCATGTCTGCGAGAAAGTTTGTCGTTCCTCTTAATCTTTTTTCTTTGTGGTATCCGGTCTCTTGCTATTTATGTCTTTTGACAACATAGCTATAATTCAGTCCTGAACATCAGAAAAACTATTTCTGTCCAGTCCTGTTGACCTGTTGAGAATTATTTAATATAACACATGAGGGTTCTACAAATGTATTATGCAGTTCAGTGCAGTCCCTTTTGGTGCATGCAAACCACCCATAAATTATTTTGCTGGACTGTAGACTATATAAATATATATATATAGCAACAAAAGTTAACATTTTTTTCATTAGAATCATTGATTGATTTCAGAGTGCTACAACAAGTTGTTGAATCTTTCTGAGATGTAATGACCGCTGTAGCCTTACCCTAGATTACTGATGTGTTCACATACTCCATTTTGGCTAATTAGATGATATACAACTATTCC
>NC_092867.1:26267479-26315206 GCF_032062135.1 Pyxicephalus adspersus
TGCAGAAGTAATATTTAAATTCATGAGAAGGAGATATATATATATTATTTATAGGCCACTATTTCATTATCATATATTGCCCTGAGAGATATACACCTTCTGTAAAAAAAGCATTCATTTACCATTATACAAAAGCTATGATAGACAAATATAACCAAATCTATACGTGACACTGAGTAGAGGCACTCTGCCACTAAAAGTTGTGAAAGACTACTGGGGGCTTATTCTAGCAAGGGATTCTGATTGCATATTTCCTTATTATTGTATTTTTTAATTAGCAGAGATGACAATAATAAAGAAAACTACCCTCACAGAGCTACAGAACTGGAGGAAAATGCTGCTCCTTCTCGAGATCTCCAGCATCACATGGACAAGAAGATGTTTGATGGCTCAACCAGACATGCGATTGGTATCTTGCAATCAAAGCAGCTCAAGTCCAGTGTTCGAACAGATAATGGGAAGATCCATGAAGGCAATCAGGTAAAAATATATTTTTTTTACACCTGTTGGTTATGAAAACATTCATTAGGGATCATCATGGACAGTAAAAGTTACATTTGGTCATAATTTCTTATTTAGCAAGGTAAAAATTATGGCTAGACCAAATCTTGTTTGGCTTGTAAGGGCATATCTTGCTAGGATAACGTACAAGCCTGCATACATAATGTTGTTTTTTATGCTGGTATTATGCTATATAGTAGTATTTTATTTTATTTTATTTTAGTGTTCTGATTTCATTACTATGATTGCATTGCTGTCTTGAGTTCTAGTTCGCGTCTTTTTTACAATAGTGTTGCAGGCAATATTAAGTTTGTCTGACTGCATTCTGTTAAATATTGGCTTATCTTCATTTCTTTTTAGTTAGGAGACCGTGCTACTTGTAAAACAATTTATCCTGCTTAAAGCAGCTTCCAGATGAAGTAATGTCAGATCGTTTTTCTTTGCTCTCCTAATATCCCCTAAAAACTCTTAATTTTTTAGATTTTTTTCCATCTTGTTTTGGTTACTAATTATTTGTTAAAGTTTTTGAATTCCTGATGGTGCTTATCCTCATCAGTGACTGCTCTCTGTCAGCAATTGTATAAGGACCAATATTGACTCCTTGCTCACACCAGAAAGCATGCTTTACAGAAAAATAGTGTACTGGCAATATATTTGGTGGTGTGGGCAGGACAACAGACTTCCCCAAATTCCACAGGGAAACGGACATCTTTAAGGGTTGATCTCCTGGGTTACCCTCAACTCTCCTATTTCCTCCTGCTGACTACCACCTCCATACTGTACCCTGGTCAGTAAGAGGACCAGTGAGAGCTTTGCTGAACCAAGGAGATCGGCACAAAGGAAGTTGTGTGGCATAGGTTTCAAAAATTTGAAATCTCAATTTTCATACTTCACCTTTTGTTACTTTGTTGCTTGAATTTAACAACACTGTAACTTGCTTGCTTTCATGTTTTGCCTAGAATTGCTATAAAGACTAAAACTACACGTGATTTTATGATGAACCAGACTCAAATCAATAATTAATTGTTAAGTGTAAAAGAGAAGCAAATATTGGCTCTCTATGGTGTAAGTTACATCCATGGCTACTACCTGCTACCTTCTTTGGGGGCACACAACTGGGAGTCATTTGTTTTAATCTGTTAAGATGTCAAATACTACTCCTTTATCATAAATTAATATTAGTAGTAGCTTCTAAAAATGGTCTGGTTTACTGAATTAGTGGGCCCTCTGTTAAAAGGAGAATGTAAGGTTGAGGTACCGGGTCTAAGGAACCTACCTTTACCAGAGCATCCCAGAGGTAACGGAGCTTTGCAGTGGACAGCTACAAGGTTGTTTGCCTTACTTACATTAGAGTGTAAGTTTTTCAATTTATATAACGGTCACAATCTATGTGTTACAGCCTTGTAGTAGCCATGTTCTTGCAAAGACATGCCTAGATGTGCTACTAATAAGTTGGTACTACTGGTATCGGGCAGATATGCTACTAAACCAATGGTGTTGGTATTGGCTTTACAGCATCTGGGGAATAATCTCAATTTTCCTATATGGACATCCACCCCCTTTATCCAGTCTGGAGTTGGTTGCTTCTATGGGAATGTTCCTATGGGAGTTGGTTGCTCCTGTGGGAGTTCCGCATGCACATACAAGTTCTCCACTCCAGGACTATACCTTTTATTGCTCATCAATATTTTGTAGTATCTGGCAAATCGGGCAAACCTTTTGTTTTTTTTGGTCTGATAGGGTTTTTGAATGTTGATTTGCTAGCTGACTATGGGTGTCAAGGTGTTGTAAGCTGGCGCCCTTTTAGACATGGTTCCCCCTTCTACTTCTGGGGCTCATAAAGGGTCTTATGACAGACCTTGCACCCAATATTCTAATTTAGATGGTGTAAAGAATGGGATTGTATCTCAAATCCCCGGTGGTATTTTCTTTTCTCAGGGGCTGTTTTAATGGTTTCATGTTTTCTAGGTATTGGCTACCTTCATTTGGGTACTTGGTGGACGTTGAAGAGACTTGGTGAATTTGAATGTTCCACAGTTAAATAAAGACATTGTACTTTGTGTGTTGTATTTCAATGTTGATTGTTTAAACCAGTGGTTGCCAACCTTTTCGGACCTACGGACCACTGAAGGCACAGAATCCGAACAGCTCATGCATGGGGGGCCGTGTGTCACTCAAAGGGGAAGAAACTTCCCCCATAGTAACGTCATAATGCCTGAACCCGCCCACTCTCCCATCGCAGGCTCAGAGTGGGCGGGTTGTGTCTATACAGAAAACATTGTCCGCGGCTCTGGCCAGTGTGCCCCCCAGCAGGGTCATTCTCCTAACCCCACTGGAGGGCGCACTGGCCAGAGCCACGGACCACCAAAATTTTCTTGGTTCATGGACTACCAGTTCGCGACCGCTGGTTTAAAATATTTGTTACAAATTTTCAGGGTAGCTAAAGGAAGATTTAGTGCTTTTTTTCCAAATCTAATTCCCAATGAATATAAAGCATAGTGGCTCTCAATGGATTTTAGAGTAAATACCAAACTCAACAATTTTTGTGATCCATTTAGTTTCTGTATTGCAAAAATGGAGAAAATACATTTGTGTGAACAAGTACTGAGAGTGTTGGGGAAAAGGACATTGCCTTTTTATAGTGTCAATAATATGACCACTAACTGCAACCTGAAACCATACAAATGGTACTGCTCTGGCACGTCAATTACCTGAAATTATCATTATACCTGTATTACATATGAGTAGTATATTTGCACTGATTAACTCGACCCATATTATGTTTTATACCTGTTATTTTAAACTTTTGAGCTTTACTGGTGTATTTAAAGCTCACACCCTCTGAAAGTATTTGTTTCATTCTAAAAGTCGATTCCGATTTTTCTATTTCTACCCTGTTGCATATTATTTTATTTGAAGGTAACAAAGAAGCTATTTTCTTCGGTTTTTAAATTGTTTTCTTTAGCTATTCTAGTCACTCAAACGGCTCTAGGTCAGTACATGATACAAGAGATATTTCAGCTATCTTGTTGGTAGGGAATATTGGGTATGTCAAATTCGACCCAAAAATCTAAATTTTGATGCCAAATAAAACTATTGCCTATCACAAATCTAATAGAAGAAAAAAGTCAATTATACATGAGCTTATTTAGTGTGGGACTGCAGGATGTGGTGTCTACCTGTGGTTAGAGTGAAGCCCATCTAATGGATATGGATTACTGTGAGTGGGTCATTGTTTGATATGGACATACTTACACAATACAATGCCATTATATCAAGCAGCCACAACACAATACATCACAACATAGAATTGTAGCAGTGAAAGGTCTGGTTTAGTCTGTTAGGTAGGATTGTGCTTTGTGACATGGCTGTATAAATTCCAGAACATGGTGGAGAGAAATAATTTGGCAGGTAAAACTGCTTCCTTTATATGTATTACATATGTGTATTTACCTGTTTGCCTGGAGTTCAGCTTTGAATGTGAACCTTTCTCTAATGAATAAATTCCTTTTTTCTCCTTTTTAATTGGCTCATCCAAACCAGAGCCATTCTGCATTCAGCAGCTGCACATTTCAGGCAGTTATAAATAGGATATGCGCTGCTATCGCAGCTGCGTCCTATTTCACTTTCTAAAATGCAGACAACTTCCGGTGTAACTCAAAATAAAAAATAAAACTTGTAATGATGAGGCTGCAAATAATCAATGATAGAAGATACACAGTTTGTCCCTGATTTTTGGCATTGAGAAAGCGCAGTTCCTGATGTTCATCAACTAGTACATTATTCTTGCTGTGCTGATCTTCTTGTTGAATGAGTGCTTTGTCATTGACATTTGTGACTTGGATCTTACAAAACAGAGAAGTGCTTTGTGTGCCTTTTACCAGCCTAGGTTTGATTTTTACAGTATATCTCTCAGCCACACTCTGTAAATCATCTTTGGAAATCAAATTGCATGAATGTAAAGAAAGGGATAAAACAAAAACTTTGACCTAACTGTTAGACTTAGTTGTCAGGTTTTACTGTTGTCTTTAGGTTGGTGGAATGTTGGAGATCAGCATATTCTTGATGGCCAGACCACAGAGACTCACCGCAATCTGCCCACTGGCCTGGCTAAAGCCGTTTTCTGTACTGATATCAGATAGCATACATATATTCTCATCTAATGTATTTAAAGTATAAAAAAAGGCAAAACTTTTTTTTTTAAATTTGGATAGAGGTTGGAACTACCCTCAGGTGAATATTGCGGACTCCCACTAAAGAGATTTACTCTTTGGAACTGTCCTGATCACCAATGACACCATGAATATAAGTGAGGGTTAATCTAACATTTTAAACAGGAATAAGCCTACAATGGGGTCACTAGTTGTGTCGACAGTCTGATTGCCCTGACATTGGAGAAAGATTTTCTCACTTCGCATTGAGTCTATGGGATGAGAAAATCTACTTTACACCTACTCTATCCATAATAGAACAAAACAAGATGTTTCAGTTTTAGATTTACTACAATACATCTGTCTGCATTGCCATCAATTCCCTAAGATGCTGTGCTGCTGTTAATAAATATATAGTATAAAAGTTATACTGCCAGCCTTTATTTATGCACAGGTAATGCCATCATCTTATATTTCGTAACCTCTGGGTACTCCCATACATCCCATAGCATGGAGTCATATGAGACCTGAAGAAACAGAGAGAAAATTGGATATTTTATTAGTGTGTATGTGTATATATATATATATATTTTTTTTTTTTTAAATTAATGAATTCTGATCTGTTCATGTTATTTGGTTTTCATGAATCTTCCTCTGAAATGTTGAACAAAAGCCCTGAATTGTTTTTTAAATGTTGGAAGGAATAGCTATAGTTGTGAGGACCTTCATCATTGGCTAGGGAAGGGGTGGGCCTGCTAATTAGCAGTGCTCTAAAATGATAAACCTTTATTTTGGAATGCTCAAAATTTGAAAACAGCCTTACACATGACCTTTTCATAGCATTGATAAAGATCTTTTATGGATTGATTTCCTAATTTTGTGTATCGTTCTTACTGGTGTTCATTCTTCTGAATTTTCCTTGCTTTTTTATTGGCTCCAAGTTTTACATGCAAATAGAAATTGTCCCGGACGTCGAACATTTGGTCATGTCCTAGTCTCTGAGTCATTTTTCACATTATAGGAAGGTGTCCGAACACAAAGTGCATAGCCAAGGACTGTCTGAGTAGCCATGCTGACCTCTATCCAAGCTGAAAGCACCTACAGCGGGCACATGAGCAACCTAGATGCAGTGGTCTGATAATTAATTTTTCATTTTAGGTCATGAAGACCAGGTATGTGTGCATTGATGGAAGAGATAGTAGCAGGCTGCACTATGGGAAGAAATCAGGCTGGCAGAGGCAGTGTGACATAAAGGAACTGCTTCTATCATCATGGTGCCAGTTATTGCAAGACACATTCACAGGTCTTGTGCAATTCATACCATGCCATGTCAGACCTGGCACAAGAAGTAGCTACACAATATTAGACAGGTGGTTTAATGTTTCAAGCTGGCCAGGGTGTAATGTTTGTTGGCTGATCCTTCTTCCAACTTTTAACAGAGTATTACATTTTGAGATGTTCAAATGTTTTCCACCAGATTCTGAGCTAGTTTTTTGTGCTCCATAGATTATTTTTTTCATTCCAGGAAATGGAAGTGTTTAAGCTAAACCAAACTCATGCTACATTTGTACTTCTTCATTAAACATGTTATATTGTTGCATTCATCTGATAGATACACTACCTAAATATATTCTCTCTTCACTTGGTTACATCTAAAAACATTTTTCTTCTTTTTTTTTTTTGTATATTTTCAGAGATGCAAATCATTTGAAAGTTTGATTTGCATATGAAAATAGGAGTAACAGGCAAATGTTGTCATAACAATACTTCTATTTTAGTACAGTGGCTGAGATGAGTAACATATAGATGCATAGATACCATTTGTTTGCAAATTATTTTGTCATCACCAATAATAAGAACCTTCTTGTTGTATTAGGAAACCTGTGTTAGAAGCTAGGGTACTGTTTTTCTGATTTACAGACTGTGTTCAGGGCGAGGTTTTGTGGCCATAATTGCTGAAAAGTTTCTTCTCATCCTTGCATGACGTCTCAGTAGCTCGGAGTACTTATCATGGATTTTGCAATAAGAACTTGTTAGGATATCACTTCCCCCACCTCCTGGATTGTAAGCTCTTCGGGGCAGGCTACTCCTGTGTCACTGTCTGTATTTGTCTGTCATTTGCATCCCCTATTTAATGTACAGCGCTGCATAATATGTTGGCGCTATATAAATCCTGTTTATTTTTATTAATAATATTATCACATGGCTTCCCTATTATCCAGCCTCGCTGGACATTGTCATATGCCAATAGGAAATCAAAAATCAAGAAGGCACCCACTAGTGTGTCATTTCGACTCTTGCTTCTATACTTTGTTACTGATCTGCAACAAGTCTGCCTATCTGTACTTATGACTTTGTATATTAGAGAAAAGGGCTGTTCTTTAGTACTGAATATTTAATGGACTCAGACAGCAGGGCATATGCTTCTTTTATGTTCAGAGAATGATCTATTACCACTTCTGCTTTTGCTCTTCTCTCATTAGTAAACTTTTAATGTCTGTATACAGTAAAATGACAGAGCAGAAAAAAAGCTAGATGGTGATAAGCCAGTGTGCCTCCATAAGGATACTTGGCACATCTGCAAAATTTTGTTTCTACTGTGGTTCACTTCTTATAATTCAATGCTAGCAATTGTCTGAAAGCTTAGATCACAGTGTGAGATGGACAGTTTTATGTCTGCCGCTGTTGTAACAATAAGGTAATTGCCCGATCCTTCTGAAGTCATGCTGAAATTATCTCATGCCTATCTCAATCCTTACACCATATAGCTTTATTTTTTATTGTTATAGCCAATGGCGTATTTTTCAGTAAATATTGTGGTCTCAGATTTTTTCCATGACAATTACCCATGTGTAATGAGGCTGCCAAAGCCTTCCTTCCCATGCAACCCAATTTATCTAACCTAACAAGCTTAATAAACTGCAATGAGTGGCACCCAAAACTTTTGTCCTGCCACATTTTTTGAAGTGGCAAATGAGATCTAAATGCCATTGTGGGACTCTTTCTGCACTGCCTGTTAGTGAATGGTATACAGAGAGACTGAGACTATTTCCGAATATAGGCTTATTTCAAGTCAATACTATTACTGTTTGCTTTAGAGTTCCTAGGACTTTTGGTTATCTTCTAGGTTTCAGTTTTGTAGGTTTTTGAGTCATAGTGAGCTGTATATCTGGCTATTAGTACTCGCTACACAGCGCTTTTGGGATTACCTTGTATAAGGAAATGAGACATTACCTCCAACTTCCTATTTTAGGTTCAGGAATAACTGCAACCACAAGAAAATGAGTCTCATTACATCTAACTAATCCAATTTGGAAGGATCAGCATATAACCACACAGTCAGCCATGCACTGTTATATGGGCTGTACTGATGATGCTCACTTCCCATTACAATGCATGCTGTATTTCTCATGTAATGTACATTAGATGCTGCAGCAATAAAGATCCACCTGCAGGACATCCAGCAACATCTAGTCAATTTCCCTGCTCTGGTAATGTCCCTGGCCAACCTCTTTTATTCACTGGATTTCAATTCTTGTATTCATGATTGCTTAGTGTCACATTAGGGAGTCGCCACTAACTACTTCATGTATTCTGACATCATTGAGTCTAAAATTAGGTATGTCAATAAAAACCGAATAGGCTAAATTAATAATAATTTAACGAGAGGGTAACAGGGAGAGGCAAAGTATTAACAAATTAAACTGTAAAGCATTTTAGCTGCTTTGTCTGTTAATAACAATATCCTCAAAATAAGATCAGAAAAAAACAATGACCTAATATAGTCCCTTATGAATAGACCATTGTGTCCTCAAACATTTATAAACAGTCTCATTATTCCCAATGGGGATATACCTAGTTGGTTGCGCATTTAAAAATAGGGCGATTTTCACTACATAGGGCTGATGACATCACAACCTAAAGTACATGTTCCCTCCAGCTATGACTCAGTTGCAGCTGCTGTGAATTGTATTGTGAGGAGCATTGCTGAGGGTCATACTTACTGAACAGTGCTTAAATATCTATGAATATTATTATTTCATAATTATCTATGAAATTAAAGCGATTTTTAATTGAAGCTGTTGGAAAAGAAACATTGCTAGATATTGTAAGCTTTATTTGAATTTCTGCAGACATATCTATTTTGCTTTAAACATCCTACACCAGCAATGTCCTTGAACACATTCAAACCCAGCCGATCCTAAACTTTCTTTTCTTGCATTTTTAATGTGCTGAAGGGTAGGTCACTAGTACTAGTACTGATGTAGTAATGATTGTAAAACAGGGCAAAATGCCAACCAGCTCGAAAATAAACCAAACTACCTAGAGGAAAAATAAACCGTCTCGAGTATAAACCTAAAGCACAAAAATTAGAGTTGTAAAATGTGTACAGAAATAATGTTAGAATACTGGTTTGCTAAAAAAAATATGCACCATATAATGCCAAAGACAGTACAGTTTCTGATTTCTCTATCCACCCCTAACATTTTAATAATTAGTTACATTTAAACCCTTCTGTTTCAATTACATATCTCTTTTTAGCCCTAGTGACAGCATCACAGGGACCCTGTTCTTCTTTATAAAATATAAGCACATGAAAGCTGGTAAGAAAGGCTAGCAGGGTGCTGTAAATAACTTCCTGAAAATATCACAGCACCTTGCCTTAGTGCTGCTCTTGATCCCTTAGCCCTGATATTAGCACTGGGTTTGCTCCTGGAAGGAGTTATACAAATATCATAGGATGCATGAATGTCATTCTGGAGAAGTGATGTTTTAGGCAGAATATTTTTGCATGCACACTGTACTCGGTGACTACCGCTAATTAAAGAACTACTGAAATCAAATGAATGAAAGTAGCAGGCCAGGGACTGTATCTAGCTAAAGAATTCCAATCATTATTGAGGTGGGCTCTAGCCGCATACTTTAATGTACATTGTAGGAGAGGAGAGTACAAAGTTAGGTTGAATAAAGAAAAAAGTCCATCAAGTTCACCCACTAGGGTTACATATGCCAGATAATACCATGGAATACAAGTGAGGAAGCCTATAAAGCTATACAATAATCAAAATAATGGAGTTCAGCTTTAATGTGTTTTCACCCCGTTCTTCACTCCAAGCAAAATCCCATCAGATTCACCATGCAGAGTACTGAAAATGTTTTAATTTTGAGAATTGGCATAGCCTAGTCACCTTCTATTATGTCACCAGATTCAACTTTTTATCCAGAAATAGGAGCAGTGGACTGATGCTTAAGCTATGTTATATTTGTTTTACAAAAATATTTACAGCAGTCATTGACCCACTTTTCTGTAATGAAAGAAATTTGAATGCCAGTTCATGTGTTAGGAGAAGACCTGTGCTAATTGGCAAACTAATTCTTCTCATTAAAATTTAAACATGTATATTGTAAATTCTAATGCCATATGTTTGCTATATATAATTCAGACCTACTTCTTAAGGCCTAGGTAAAGTGTTACAGTTTATGATCGGATTCTTTTAAAGCAAAGTACACAAGAGCACTGGGGCTATTGAAAGAGTTGAATGTCACAGGTTCTGTTACAGAACAAAGTGTATAGAAAACCATTTGTCAATGGGGAAGCCCCAATTACCTCCCATTTACAGGAAGTGGAAATTATTAGAAAGTAAGGAAAATTTCCTTTTTAGAGATTTACCATTGGAAGATTTGCTTTGGATTTTCTTCTTATGACCACTGTAAAACTGGATTTTACATCACTTTCTGTCTTGACAGTGAGCACTGTTCATGGTTACTATCTATCTTAGGAAGAGTCAGCCAGATTGTTATCCTAGGAGTCACTCATTTTTGTTTCCTAGTTAAACTTCTAAATTCTCTGATCCATTTCTTTTGTCACATGGAGCAGATGGATTGTTCCCTTCTATGGCCACCCTAAGACAACTGCCTTCAAAATGAATTTGTTCACTGTAAATTTTTCTTAACTTCTGCCTTATATTTACTGTAAATGCTGACAATAGTAGTATAAATTGTGTCACAGTTCAGGCGTTATGTTGTTATGCATGTTAAGGGAAATCTGTATCCCTAAACTCAGTTTCACATTTTATTGTTGCAGTTAGTCTTGCTGCAGTGTTCATATCAGGTTCACCAAGGTAGATTTATTGCTGGTATGGGAATCTGTCCCCATACTAAAGGTAAGGGGTTCTGGAATGGAGCATAATGTTTACTAGGCCACCAAGGGCATAGTTGATGTCACCATGGTCTCCAGGAGCAGCACAGAGCTTCTTGGACACCATTAGATGTGTATGTGTATATATGTATGTATGTATATATATATATGTATGTATGTATGTATATATATATATATATATATATATATATATATATATATGTTTTTGGTTGTCAGCAGACCCTGATTTTCTCTTCCTGGATTCATGAATAAGTGAAACGTTTTTACTTTTGTTTGTTGAGAGTATTTCAATTTTTTGCAACAGTTATTCTTCTATAAATGTGGTAGCTGCTCTATGAAAAAAGTATAAAGCCTGAGGAACTCCTCAAAGTACACAGAAGTCAGAGGAGTTGCATTACACAAGGGGGCATGTATGTCAGGAAGTGTGCAGGCCATCTTGTTACCCAGGCTAGTTTGGTAACCCATGTAATGGAAATATCTGGGCATCTAAACTCGCCTCCCTTGCTCCTCCACCAGTGCTGACATCTTACCCTGGCCATACAGGCATTATGTCACTCCTGTGCAAGTGGAGTTCATTGGTTCCTGGCACCCGCGTATGTCTGACACTGCGATGCGCAAATACAGGTCGGGTGAAAATGAAGATGGAAAATCCAAACCACATACCTCACAAGACATTTCCCACACATAATCCTGTTCATTGTAGGGGTTCAAAATAACTGGTTACATCGTAATAGTCTGTTGCCCGTACTACAGATTCACACAGTTAATTTATTTATTTATTCAAGCTATTATTTATTATTATTCAAACTACAAGTGATCCAACAAACCTGAAATGGATTTGTTAAAAATAATTTGCTATTAGTTATTAAATGTTTTAATCCTGGAAGACACCAACTCCAGGTTTGGTGAATCAACCAGGTTTTCCCATGATAGTCTTCCCATTCGTATTTTGGAGAAATCAGGCCCAATGTTTGTAAGGGAGACAGCAGAGTAGGCTCATCATTAATGTGTATGGAGACCTGGTGCCTAGGCTGTGTTCAGTAAGTGATAAAACAGAAAATGTCTTCATCTGATAACTGAATATGTGGGGCCATAAAGTGCAATTCACACAGGTCGGTATTTAAACTAGACTGAAATCTCCCACATCACAGTTATGAATTTATTATATACATTTGTTCTTACATTTATATATTGAAATGAAAAGCTGAAAAGTTAGGAGCACATAAAGCTAAATCCTTTATAATAAAAGAAAAAAGTGGTCGACCCAGTTTGCTGTGTGTTTTATTTTTTTAAATATCTAATTTTATGTTGCCACATTTAATTTCTTCTTATCCTGAGATACATAATTAAACAATCATGCTTGAAACTTTGCTTAGCATTTTTTAATGTAATTAGTACTGTAACGTTTCAGAATGTAGTTATTTGTGGTGTAGAACAGCACCTGACTTAAGACGGATTGTTAAACCCTGCACACTGACTGTGCACCCAGCTGATGGTCTGGTGTCATATTCTGTCTGTACAAATGTGTTTGTACTTTGTTTTCCACTTTTATATTAGAGGCAGCAGAGCTTTCTTTTGTTAGCCATCGATCGCTCAGGTGGTGTTCTTTCATTTTCCAGATTGTCATTTGAGCTGTTCTCTGGAGAGGACGGTTTCACTTTTTTTTTTTTTATTCTTCTTTAGTTCAAAAGCTACTAACCTGACATATATAATCTCTCGGCACTTATCCCACTGTACCTATCTATGTCTTAAATACTCCTTTTGTTTCTGCAGGAAATTGAGACTATAAGTCAATGCCTTCCTGAAATCTGGACTACAAAAGGAATGATGTCTCATGAGCACAGTCCTCATGTTTCTATGAGAGCAGCCACTGATTTCCAGCCAAGGTAAGTTGTTTTATTATAAGAGGTATTATATAACACTCCTAGAAACCTTACAATGCAGCTCAAGCACTGGCGGTGATAAAGTGGGCTGATAACTCTGTTTGTCTATACACAAAACAAATGATCAAAAAAAGCAGTCATGTACTTACAGCAAAGTGTTCTCCATTACAGGGTTTTAATAGCACAGGACACATATTGTGTAGTTTTTCTAATAATGTCTTCTGTGTTATAGGCTAAATTTCTATTTAAGGCTGTAAGAACAATGTTCGAGTGTAAGGGAAAAACAAGCGCTGAGGGACAAAAGTAAAATTTACATAAGCCATTTGTATGTAAAATTTGCACAGTCTATAAATTAAATTAGACATGCTAGGCTTTTACCAAAAAAATAAAATGATAATAATCCCACCGTCAATAATAATCTCAAAGTCATAGCACATATACAATTCCTACCCGCTGCATCAGATTTTATTGTCAAAGAACATCAGTTCTTTCTTTCTTTATTTTTGTTGACTACCAGCCTTTTTTTATCTCAAAGTGAAATCAAAACTCTGCAGTATTGTTTTGAAATATAAAAAATAAACATGAAAGAATTTTAAGATAAATAATAACTGAAAAAAACAACAAAGAAGAAAAAACAGATGTAAAGATGTGTATATATAGATGTATTTTCTGCAAGATTTTGTTGTAATTTCAAAAATAAAAGAATTTGAAGATAAATATAAAAGAAGAAAAAACAGATCTATACACCCTCTTTAAGGCTGTATTTAAAAAAATTGCTTTGACCGTTACAACTTTGGCACTCTTGGTCTATAACTTGTTCCCTACATTCCTCTTCGCAGAGGTTAAGAGGTGCTAGATGAGGAACATACCTGTTTTCCAGATTTTTTTTGTATTTATACACAACTAAAGCCATTTTTGTTTGTGCTGTGACAGGAAGTTGAGAAGATGGATTGCCACAAGTATTGAATGATGGCATTTAGTCTGATCGTCACTTTATGATTACTAGTTAGCGTTTGCTACTTTGAATGCCGCTACATGTTTATGGCCACTCATTTCACTTTTTAAAGTGGTAGGGCAGAAAAAAAGTGGTGATGAGTATTCTGTTTGAGTGAATTAGGTTTCTGATCTTCAATTTAATCTTAATTTTTACGTACACACTTCCAATGGTTCTCGCTCGATAATCGGTGCAGGGACGATATCGGACGAGAAGTGTGTACAGCGCGCGTCGTTCATTGTCCGAACAACCGTCCTGGCGGATCCACGGTCGATGAATGGTGACCGATCCTAATGCAAGGGAAGGGGGAGAGAGCGCACAGTGGGGTGCTGCTCTTCCGTTTTCCCCCTCCCCTCTCCATAGAGCAGAACGGTGCTGTATGTACAGCACTCGTTCATGCATTGTGCAGTGGATAGTCGTTGGAAAGGATCGTGAAAGATCCTTTCCAACTACTATAATTGGAAGTGTGTACGCGGCTTAAGTCAAGCAGTAAATTCTCTATTTGATTGAGAGCTAAACTCTGACATGTCTATTCCAGATCATAAGCATTGTTTTTAGATAATTTGTCTTCCGTGGCTTAGGTTTCATGTGGACTGCTTTAGGTTCCACAAAACTGAAAAAAATCGCATCATTTGAAGTTAATTTTTAAAGTTCAAATTAACTTCAAAATTTGATGTGCATCAAAATAAAAATATGTGCAAAGGTTTATGTTTATTTCCCTTCTAGGTGTAGGTTGGGAACAATCGGTTCTGCTCCCTTGCAGTACTGAGCTGCTCTTCTACCATTAATTCTCTATTGGCTATTGGCCATGGGTAGATGTAGCGTCTCCCCTTGGGGCAGCAGATCAGTGGCATGAGGAAACAGTAACTGCACCACAATCTCAGCGCCATTCTAAACGTAGCCTAAAACAGTGTGATAAAAGTGCAGATGTAAACATTGGTTCTGCTTTATTGTAAAGTTCTATATACAATAATCTGGATTCATTTTAAGGCTCATTAAGACACAGGAAATTACAAGTTGGAAAAAGATTAAGCACCTGGATAAGGATTTTATTGTTCAAAATAGTGACCATAGTTTATAGCTAGGTCACATGGCAAAAAATAATGATTTTTATCCATGGGTAAAGCTTTATGTATTAAACCTGGTTTCGTTTATATTTCCTTTTAAAACAAAAAAAACATGCAGTCATTTTGATGCTTATGGCTGACACGCTTGCAGTATAGTGTTGTTGGATAAACTGTTCTCTTCTTTCCATCTTTGGGCCTGGATATTTTAGCTCCTTTTCCATTTGATGGTTTTTAATGCTGCAGCTACAGTTATCTAATAACAATACATTACACAAGCTTTCTGAAATCCCTCTTGAATATGTTTGGTTCTGTAATTCTGAAGAACAAAAGCAAACAAAAACAATGTACCAAATGTACTTGTATGCCACGTTCTGTACTCTGTGATCCGCCACTCCCACTCAAGCCTTGTTCCCAAACTTTTCCACAGATAAGCAAAGCAAAACTGGCCATAAACAATTTATCATGTAATATTAAAATGAAACAAGCATGATTTGTTAGGACGCCCCACTATTGTTCTTCACAAGTGACAATTCTTGGTGTCTGTTTCATAAAAGTTTCTTGCTATCAGGGCTGGCATTGCTGGAAAAATTTGGAACGTGCTGCCAAAATATTCATCCTTCACACTGTTATATTTACTTGTAAACTTTGCATACCGATTCTTGGAATCTATATTATTTTGATTTCTTTCACACAGCACATGAAAAGGTTAATTAAATATATAATGCTGTACAGTTTTATGAATACATGTCATACTGCATGTTAACATATGTCACATTAGAAAGGACATTCCTTTAAATGTGCTGCCTAACAAGACTACAGGACTAAAACCATTACATTTTTTCTAGTAGTAGTGCTTTACTATGTTTTCTGATGTAAATAAATGTGAATAGCAATATAGTGCACCAATCATTGGTAATACAGTGCAATGGTATGAGAGTACTACTTGTTATACTTTTAAGATGGATGGAAACTCAAAAAGTTGATACATGTCATGTTGTTAAATATTGGGAAGCAGATCTGCATGAATACCGGTGACTAGTCTTTCTTGCACTTCCAGAATGAGACTCTTCTGATCAAGCTGATCAAGCCATAGAAAGGCCAAATTGTTACAATCTGCTTGTCCACTTCCCACTGCTAAATGCAGTCTTGGTAAATTCACTTTTACAGATCTCCTCCTTCTTTATGCTTAAAAAACAAAAAAAAAAAAAAAGAAAACTGCAGTAATCCTAATTTTACAGAGCAATAGATTGTATGCTAATATTTGCCACAAAGCCACACAAAACAGCTGGTAATGAACTGGCAAGCAAAGACATTTAAGGAAGGACATGGGCAGCACAGTGGCTCAGTGGTTAGCATTCTTGCCTTTGCAGTGCTAGGTCCCAGGTTCGAATCTCGCCCAGGACACTATCTGCATGGAGTTTGCAGGTTCTCCCCGTTTCTGCGTGGGTTTCCTCTGAGTACTCCGGTTTCCTCCCACATTTCAAAAACATGCAGTAAGGTTAATTGGCTTGCCCCCTAAATTGACCGTAGACTATAAATGTATAAATATAACTGTTTCAATGAACTTTTATCTGAAACTGGAAGGGACAGCAGATCAGGACCGGCTTCCTAATCTGCCCCACTGGTTTTAACAGAGTATCAACAGCTGGCGTCTGCCTGCCCTCTTAGGTATAAGACTAAAACGCTGTTTCAGACAGCTGGCATCTGTTATCTATGAGCAGCTTGAGAGTTGAATTGAAGCTGCCTACTTTCAGGCTTGCTTTGCCTGATTGAAATGTTAGACTAAGCCGTTTAAGTCTAGGCAATGACTTTTTCATTTATTCACTTCAATTGAGCTATGCAAGTGGGCTTTAAAAAATCAAACGTTGGGGAAACAAAGTCCAGCTTTTAAAAATGTATATTAAACCAAAACAGTCATAGACAGCCATGGAAACCTTGTTAGAACTTCTAAGCCACTGTTTTTGGCTTTGTGTTCATTAGTGAAATATTCTATGTCTCCCCTGGTGGAAATCTATGAAAATGTTGGACCAGTACAAAAAAAAGTTCCTCTCTTTTCCAAAATCCTAATCAAAAAGAGTTTTGAATGGATGGCAAAGAACATTGACAAGGGACAACAACATGCACATCTTACAAAGACATTGAAAGTTTGCTGATCTTGAACTAAAGTGTCTTCAAAAGTACCCGACAGCCTATCAAAGCTTGTATATCATTAGTGTGCATTTTACACATGTCACATCAATGCATGACAGGTTGTGATGACAGCATGTTATGTGTAGACTGCTGCGACCCTCTGCATGAGTAACAGCACACGGTGGGGTAAGTGCTCAGCATTACGATCACAGCGCTGACTCAGGCTTACAGATAATCAGCTGGTGGAGATAAGAACAGTGTTGGGTAGATAAGTAGTCACCCAATGCCGGTTTTTCCATAGCCTCTTAATTTCCTGCTTTCCGTGTCTGATGATGGCATCCATGCACCTGTTCCTCCATTGTAAATAATGCAGCCTTGTCTTGTGGATTCTGTTATCTTTCTCTGCACTGGAAAAGCACATATCCACATCGCAATCCACAATCACCTGGGCTGCTTTTGATATGCACATGTATATTAGATCCCATTTATGCTTTTTGTACTGAAGCTTAAAAAAGACTCCCTAGACACAAGGAGGCCATTAGACACAGCAGTGAATTCTAAAGATGGAAGCTAAGAAGAAACAATGTAGACATCACTGGAACTTGCTTATCTCAAAAACATAAAGTGATAGGACTAAGCTCCTCATCTGTTTTCATCTTCCACTGAGATTCCATAGACTGAGATTCCATAGATGGTGGAGTTGACAAATTAGATCAGACTTACAAAAAAGCCAGAGCTAGTTACATTTACTGCTATAGGTAGCCTAATTGCAGATATTTCATAAATGTAAAGATAAAAACCAATAGCCGTACATTGGTGAAAATTGGAGGATACGGATTCAAGTGCCCGGCTTCCTTTTGGGCCCCCATTCAGATGAAGCCATCATTGGTTGTAGATCCTATAGTATAAACAACCAATTGATGCATTTTTTTTATCTTGTGTGTAAAAGGTGGGATGCTTGCTTGTATTTGTAATAAATTGTAATGTATAATTTATAAATATGCGTGTACAGATTGTGGGTTTTATGTGAACAGGATCCAAATATAGAGCAGGTGTTATGCAAACAGGATCCAAACATAGACCAGGTTCTATAAATTGCATCTTCTAGCTTGTCCAACATATGGATGTGGTTTCACCTTCCTATTCTCGTTCAGTGAGATTGCATTTTATGTTGAGATCTAAGCTGTCTAAATGACTGAAGATCACGCACAGTCTTGCTAAGCATCCAAGCATGTACAATTATGTATTTATCTGGTTTGCTCTATAATCCAAAGATTAATGTTCTACAGCATGATGCCCCCAGCAGAGGAAAGGTAATTTACATGCCATTATGCAACCCGGATCCGGTGTTGGCCTCCTAGATCTGAGACCGTACTTGTTGCACTCTGTTTTGTTTCTTCTCATCATCTGGTTAAAATTGATGGTCATTGGAATCAATTTGGTATCAGTGGGGTGTAAATAGGTTTATTTCCAACAAGTGGTTAAATCCATCAGAACCAAAGATATTTATTGTAGCTGTAGACTTATCAATTGTATTTTGGTTGATATAAATAGCCCATGTGTGGAGTTTGTAGCTTTTCAGATCTCTTGTGAAATTCCTTTTGCTGTGTTTAATACTGATAACCTGTCATCCTTTGGGGTCTAATACTTTGACCTAAATGGCTGTTTGTTAGCAGTACATAGGCAGGACTACAGTGGTTTACACAATGAGAATGATGTACTATTAGAGGAGCCTTACCAGTGGTCTTTAACATATTTTCAAGGATATAAGGCATAGTGAGCCTGGATTATAATATAATTGTCCTTGTGGTATTGGATAAATAAAACCTGGTTTCTAGGTGACTGTTAGAATGTAAATCATCTACAGATTATTGTATTTATTGTAAAGTAATTTTATGTCTTGCCTCCACAAAACGTTTTAGCTGATATTGTTTGTACTGTTGATCACTAAACAAGTTTTAGTGCAAAAGGGTGGCTAACCTGAATGACTAACTCCTGGTATTGCAGAAGGTGCCATTTATCTTTGCACATTCTGATAAACGTCCAAGGTTCTTTAAAAGTCAAGCCTGGAGAGCATACAACTAATATTTAACTGCATGTATGGAGCATCACAACCGCTTTTAACATTGTAAACAGATGGAAAGATAAAAGGATAAATTGTACAGTCATAATGTATCTGGTAGGATAGGTTCTAAGAACATAGGAGGGCTTACTTTAGGTGACCCCATGATCAAGCTGTGAGATCCCTCCACCTATATTGGTCACAAATTCCAGGAGATTTTAGGTGATTGATTTGTTTAAGTACAGTAAAAATTGATTTTGTTTCCCACCTGTGGTGCATAGTAATCCTGAAGCTGGAGAGTTGCCAAGAGTATTACATGAACCTGTAGTTGGATCAGTAAATTATACATTCTGCTATGGATTACTGCATATTGCCATCTTCCTGTTGGTTCAGAATCCATATTTTCTAGATGAATAAAGTATATCTCAAGCAAAAACATTTTTTTTTTTTTTTTTTTTTTTTTTTTTTTGTGGGATGGGGTAGTGGGGTTGTGTAGTCTGTGTTCTTATAGTGGAGATTTACAATTCTCTTAGTCCTGGTGACCATTGTCCACAAAAAGGAAAGTGAGGAGAATTCCAGTATTTTAGAGTTGCCTGAAGAACAAAAAGTGACGGGTAATCTCCCAAAGGAGGACATCCGATTAAGAGGAGAATTCCCCTCACTTTATTAGGTTTCCTTCTTGCATGAAGTAGATTTACTACGCTGGTACTCAATCATTTTTTCAATTCTGAAGACCTGATGATGGCCATCTTCTAGTATAGTAAGTATGCATCCTTTTGGGGCAGTGACCATATGCAACCAATGAGATTTACCTTTGATATGGACATAGAGTATGTATGCTGCCATTGATGACCAGGTCCTTTGATATACAATTTGCTTGGTTGGTGATGAGTAAATGGAAATGGTGGTTTTGGGTCATACAGCAGTTTACACTAAACACACCATCACTCATCAAATGTTTGGCTGTCAAACCAAACCGAGTGAACATTGTGTGAACTAGGAAGTCGTCATTTTATATTACCATAAATACACAGTCAATCACCACTATCAACAATAGTGTTGACACAAAACAATGTGACTGCTATTTTAAATAGCTGTGCAGATCTGTGGATTCTGATGTTATGAGATCTGCGCTCACACAGCTCAACAATACAAACCCAGGTAAAGACAAATTATTGAAGTATTATACGCTGCAACCCCAACTTCATATTAATGAAAGAGGTGAAAGGGAGAAGCTTTGATTTGTTTAGGGGAACACTAAGAAGTCATCAGTTCTAGTATGTAGATAATACATTGGTTAGGATAGGGACAGAAGAAACTTGTGATGTGAAGTTTGCAGAGTGTTGGGGAGATACCTATCCTTAGTGTCATTTTGTAGGGAAGAGCAAACGTGGCTGGATAAGGATTTCTGACCTGCTCACTTTTGATCAGCCCTCTGTCCTCCCTACTCCCCAACCAAGACTCTTTGTTCAACTGCATCTGTGAAATATTACAGAACTGCATGGTAATAGTCTTCTGATGTTTGTGAATGATTGTCAAACACTGGGCTTATTACTTGTAACTGTTTGTCTTCCAGAAACAGTCCTATAATGCGGATTCAGACGAAAGAACTTGCTGAACAATTGCAGCATGTGGGTGAGGTACGTTGTGAGCCCTAACACTGAGTTAAAGTGACAATTCCAATTATTTATGCAAATACCAAGTGCCTTGGTTCAGCCATCCAAAGGCAAAAGTATGAAAGTTACCTAATGTCGAAGAGCTACTGTTTTGTTCAAGAGTTGGAACCACAGAATGCCAATTATTACTTTTATTGATAGAAGACATTTCTCTTGCATAGGTTTCTTTGTTACCAGATGAATGACTTCTGGCTTTACCCCACCTATGCCGATCTTTAATTCCACATGAATCTCAACAGCAACATTCATTATTTCACTTGTAACTTGCATACATAATTTTGGTGTTGTCATTAATAGGCTAAAAAAATGTGGTAATTATGTTTTCAATTTATAAAAAAAATACAAACAGACAATTTTACTTGTTTGTCCGCCTTCTGTATATATAACATATCTCTTCTCTGAAACATATTGCCAAATGGTTATGACAATAGCTGGCACATGTTTTTGTTTTGATGCACTTGGATGTATTTAGCACCCAATTTTCTCATAGCACAGCCATTGTCCAACATGCAAAGTCCAACATGCAGACTTTATGGCTGGCTGTTCATGTTGGGCTTGCCATGTCCAGGGCTGGATCTGCCTGTGCACAGAGTAGCAGCCGGGGTGAGTTCTGAAATGCTCTCCACCTTCCAGCACCAGGCTTGAGCAGAGATAAGAGAAGGACCCGGCAGGTAGAAGAGAGCAATACTGACTTGTTTAGTATAGGAACTCCTGCACAGAGGTAAAGCTCATCCCCAGCACAGCACATGCACTAGTAGATGCCTTCATTGCTGTTCAATCTGGGCATGTGTTTTTAGTACATAGTCAAACTTTGAGGATAATAGATGGCTAATGTATTACTTTATGCACAGGTAGATGGAGCAAGCAATGAGACTGTACAGATGTGACTGGGTAAAGTCCTCTGGGTGGTGGTTTTGCTGCACATTATGGCACACCTATGGTCAGAATGTTGATGGGAACAGTAGTCCTATGGGGCTCCCAGTGTTGTCCGCCCATACCACTGCACTGCTTCTTATAAGGCCAACATGTGAACATTTTACAGCAGGTGATGAATTATTGGTATTGGGTGCAGCTGATCATTAAATCATAAACTCCTCTTCCCCCAAAAAGTATAATATGAGCTCACCAACACACGATTCTTCATATGATGTTTGTGTGATTTCTATTCTATACCAATGTAAGCAATAAGTGAACTGGGATCTCCACACTGCCTATGATTGTTAGACAACGGGGAGGGTGAAACGGAGCCCTTTGTGTGATCTGCAGCTACTGTTGTGGTTTCTGTACAAATGTCGGCAATTATGCATAATGTATTATACTCGGGTTTTATGCTGCTCTGCGGTAAATAACATTACACTTGCTCTCACGCTGTGGCTTCCTGCTCTGAGGGATCACAGCCATCTTCACTGCAAACTTGTGTCCGGAGAGATCACACATGGAGGCAGGCTGTGTTTAACAATCGTTTACATCAACCATTTAATATGGGCTATTGATGGTGAATGGGCCCCCTCTGACCGCTGTCACATGGAAAGCTGCCCACACGCGGCACAATGTGATTGTAGATTGTGATGATACACACACAACTCACAAATATTACACAAGTGTTTCCCTGTACAAATGAGATATTTAGTGTAACACTAAAAATGTGAAATAGTGCAAAGTATGCTGCTGCATGAGGGGCCCAAAGCCACCTCAGCCCACAGGGGCCCCAAGTCATTTCTGCACAGGGGCCCACTGTTGGCTCCATCCACTGAGCTAAGAATATGATGTAAGTTGCCACTGCTGACCTGGTTGTAAAATATATATTGCCTGGGTGATGTTCTGGTCTTCTGCATTTATTACTTTCTCAATCACTGACCCAGAATGAGGACACAGAGACATACAGACATCTGCATGCTTGTTCCAGGTGAGAATACCGACACCAAAATATCAGCATCACATCCAGGCAATGATCATTATTTACAATGAGCTCAGCAATGGCAGCTTCCATCATCATAGTGGCAGCTTCCATCATCATAGTGACAGCTCCACATTTAATGCAATGAATGCAGATAGCCAGTGGTGGACGTAGCCAAGTGTGGGCCCCTTTGCAGAACTGACGTGGGGTTCCCAGTGGGGTCCCTGTTGTTTGAGGAGAGCCCTGGGCCCTTGTGCAGTGGCACACTTTGCACCTCCCTATGTCCACCCCTAAATGTAGCCTGCAATATGTGGTGCTTTCTTATGGGTAAGTACTGGTCAGACCCAGGCAGAGTTGAGCTACATACACCTTTCAGATAATTGTCACCTGAGAAGATTGTGTATACAGCGCCCCCTACTGTTATTTATTCAAACCAGAGCAGATCACTAGGCATGGCTGTTGTTTCCTATGGAGGAGAACACAGCCAGGTTCCTCCCCCTCGCTCATTCTACTCTCACTGAAATCAGGAAAGATTTTTTGTTCCCAGAGATAGGAATGTGATGGCTGTATGTAGCTTTACTCTTCCTGATTGTTCCATGGGGGGGATTTACTAAGAGAATTCAGGATGGTCACTGAGCAATGTAAATTATCACCATGCTGGGGATTATACACTTAGCTTAGTGAATGTGCTGAAAAATCACATGGCAAAGAATACCCAATCACGTGTAAGGAAATTTGTGATTGGATCGATAAAGTCAGCTGAGCTTCATCTCATTTACTAGGTGAAAGATTCACATTGCTACCTGGGCAGCCTAAACCCCCTGTTATAAAATAATATTATATCCCAATCCCTTATAATCTGATTGGCTGGGAGGTGTATTCATACATTCATTCTTTCTATGTATTCACTCCCCAGCACTCTGCTCTGACCAGTGCTGGTTTACATGTCCCCCTGGTTACTATACACAGGGATGGAGGGCTGGGCACTGCAGTACGGGGGAGGAGGGGGTGAGATGACTCCCTGCGCTCCCCATGCCGCACGGCACGTCCCATCCTCCATGCAGACGGCGAATAATGTGCATTGTCATGTGACCGGGCTCCCCGCCCGCGCGTGTCACCCCTCCGTTGCCATAGAGATGGACAGGTATGGTCGCGCTATTCCATCAATGGCGGGGGGCGTGGTCACGCAGTCAGGACATGCTGACGTCACATACATGAATGAAAAGCTGTCAGCCTATGGCGAGGAGCGATCTCCCCTCCCCCTGCACCATCGATCTGGTAGAAAATGAGGTCAGATGTACGGAATCACCCCCCCCCCCCGGGTGTCATACATAATACATACACATGAGGCGTATGTGCACAGCCCACGTGTCCTGTGTGCGTAGGCTTGTGCTGTGGTGGTTCCCTGTAAAAGGACTTGTGTGCTGGGAGGGGAGCCCATTGCTGTCCATCGTATTGCTGCTGGGTGACCGCTGCCGCCTTTCCTGATGTTCTGCTTCTGTTTGCAGAATTCCTTGTTGAAGCTGCAGGCCCTGGAAAGTGATTTGTGTTCTGCCTTCCTGCCAACCCAGGAGGAGGGGGCTCAGGGCTGCAAGGAGGCCAGCACCTCATTCATCCAAACCGTGCCAAGCGAAGGGCTCAGCCATGCAGGTAAGAACCCCCCTTTATCATTGCCGGGGACTCCCAAACCATCACATTACAGGCTGCATCATAACCCTCACTATGGGGGCTCATAGCAGGGCTGCAATCCTCCCTAACCAGGGGGAATGGGCTCCATGCTGGCCACTGTCTGCTCCTGGGTGATGGGATGGCAGGGATGGAGAGGAGGGTGGGGGATGGGGAGCCGGTGATGAGGGGCCAGTGATGGGGAGCGGGTCATTGGAAGCTGGTGATGGGGATCAAGTGATGTGGAGCCAGAGATGAGGAGTGGGTGATGGGGAGCCAGAGATGAGGAGTGGGTGATGGGGAGCCAGAGATGAGGAGTGGGTGATGAGGACCGGGTCATTGGGAGCCGGTGATGAGGATGAAGTGATGGGGAGCCGGAGTTGAGGAGCGGGTGATGGGGAGCCAGAGATGAGGAGTGGGTGGTAGGGAACCAGTGATGAGTAGCGGGTGGTAGGGAGCCAGTGATAGGGGAGCGGGTGATGGGGAGCCAGTGATGAGGAGTGGGTGATGGGGTGTGGGTCATTGGGATCAAGTGATGGGGAGCCAGAGATGAGGATCGGGTGATGGGGGAGCCGATGAGTGGGTGATGGGGAGCCAGTGATGAGGAGCGGGTGGTAGGGAGCCAGTGATAGGGGAGGGGGTGGTAGGGAGCCAGAGATGAGGAGCGGGTGGTAGGGAGCCAGTGATGAGGAGCAGGTGGTAGGGAGCCAGTGATAGGGGAGCCAGTGATGAGGAGCGGGTGGTAGGGAGCCAGTGATAGGGGAGCGGGTGATGGGGAGCCAGAGATGAGGAGCGGGTGGTAGGGAGCCAGTGATAGGGGAGCGGGTGATGGGGAGCCAGTGATGAGGAGTGGGTGATGGCGAGCGGGTCATTGGGATCAAGTGATGGGGAGCCAGAGATGAGGATCGGGTGATGGGGAGCCAGTGATGAGAATTGGGTGATCCGGAGCCAGTGATGAGCCGGGGATGGGGAGCGGGTGGTAGGGAGATGATGATGATGATGAGCGAGTGATGAGGAGCAGGGGATGGCTGATGAGGTTATGGTTGGCAAGTGTCAGAGATGGCTGGTGAGGAGCGGGTGACGGTGTGTTGAGTTCTGTTCATCTTGCAGGAGATGAGGACATTTATCAGACACTTTGCGTGACCCTTCTGCTGCCGGGTGTTTAGAGATTTCTAGTATCCTATACCAAGCAAAGAGAAAACTACTACCCCTCTCACCAGTGTTTCTCAGGCAGGGTTCCTCCAGAGTTTTCCAGGGGTTTCTTGAGGAATTATAATTTGTCCCTACCAGGTAATTTTAAGTGACACCAATGATCTTTTTGGCTATCTTTAAGGGTGACATTCTTCCCACTGACCACCACACTAATACACTGTGATCTGTGGAATAGTAATTATAGTGTGGGATCCCTGAAAACATGAAAGTTCTATAAAGGGTTCTTCATGTTATAAGGGCAGAGAAAGGCTGCCTACATATTACCTTCCCTCCCGATTCTCCCCAATATCACAGCAGGTATCTGGCAACTATTGTAAGATTGTTTCCTTCTGGTAACAGGTGTGAACATGGAAGGTTGTATAGGAGACATAAAAATGGTCCATTCCTCAACTAATTTCCTGATAATACAATAAAAGGATGAAACATAAATCATTTTGGAGGGAAGCTCAATGCAATCTTTTGCACATGGTGATTCATAAAGCCCAGCCTTGACCCTCCTCAAATAATAGTAATGAATGGAGATCTCTGAAGATACTGTGTTCTTTTCTTCTTCTGGTCCATGGTTTACATACAGTGGCAGAGCTGATCCGGTCATTTATTATTTCTACTCTGACACTTTGGTGAAAAGATTCGATCAGCAATTCTAAGACACTGACTGCATTCAGCAGAATGTTGCTTCTCTTCCAGACACAAACGCTTTGCTAGGTTTATGGGGTAATCTAGCCAAACGTGAACATGTGTTTTCCCTAACTGCTATTCTGTTTTGGAAACTCACATCTATAATTTCTGAATTGTGCATTTCTGCAAATCTCTATTGTCATACAACTACATATTTAGGAAACAATGCAATATATATATGATTGTTATATACACAGATTTCTTATGGTTTATAAACACAAAAATGTTATCGGTTCATGGAATCGGTGTTCTATAAATATTTATTATCGGGGTACTGGATGCTTACCCATTAGTGCAGGAGCGGTGGTACCATTTAGTAGATTTAGCATTCCTTCTGCATATCCTGTACATTGTCACTGGGCTGCTGGCATACAAAGAATATACAATAGAGGTTGAAGCCTGATCTTCTGGTTATTTCCTGATAAAAATGATATTGTACATTAGAATGATTAGTGCACAAACACCTGAATGTGTATGACCTCAGCAGAGGAATCCCGGGGGGAATAGCTATAAGCCATTACAGGTCTCCTCCCGTATAAATTTAAACCAGGGAGTGCCTGCTGCAATCTAAAGGTACATAACAGCCAAAATCCATTGCATGCCACTGGGCTATCAATTCTAATTATTGACCCCTCTGGACTACTAAATGAAATGACAGTGGTAGCTGAGTCTATGAATGCCTTGCTTTACATTTTTTATATAATTTCATCTTTTTTCTAGTGGTCTTTAGTGGGAGATTTATATTGCACAATTTAGACAAACAGTTGTTGTTGAACTACAAGCGCCAGCACGCAGTTAGTCATTGACAAAGCATGCCCTGGGCTGTGCAAGTTGCTATATTTTGTTTGCTTTATATTATGCAATGGGATAAGGTAAATAGCAATACTAAGCAACCTATTGGGCTTTGATGAGCGTTGTGTGAACAATACTATTAATGTTTAATTTCTGCCCGCTTGCTTTGTCACCACACGGCACTGCTTTTCGAACTGGTAAAGTTATGTTGATGCTTTCTATGTTGCACCTATTCAAAGCAATTTGTTATGACATAACCTGAATGTTCCACTATTATTACCTTCTATTACACAGCTGAAACTAAAGTATATCTTATGCAGGAAAAAGAAAAGCAGCGAATGTGTTTTATTTATTTCCTACATCATCATGTGTAAATAAACATATGGACTACCTGGGCTTTGAATTTTTCCTAGGGCACTATACCAGTTCTGATAAAATTTTTATAATATATTTTTTCCATTGTATACAATTGCAAGATATATACTTGAGAATATTTGGAAATGTTTCTGGATGCCCGATTGCAAAGCTCAGTGTATCTGTCACAATCATTCACACCGCAAGGCACATAAAATGCACAGCATAGTATTTATATAGTGCCAACATATTACGCAGCGCTGTACATTAAATAGGGGTTGCAAGTGACAGACAGATACAGACAGTGACACAGGAGGAGGAGACGACCCTGCCCTGAAGAGCTTACAATCTAAGAGGTGGGGAAGCAGCACACAATAGGAAGGGAGATATGGAATAGTGGAAGTAGTGACGGTTTAGGAGATAGAAGACCGCTGGTCAAGTTTGAAAGAGTCTTCTCTTTTTCTCCTTACAGAGTGGACAGGTCTCCAGTATTTTTTGGGTACCAGGGTCTTCTGACTAGGAGCGGCATATTTCTGCAAAATATGTTCTGTAGCTAAAATGTAGGTTTCCAAGCTAGCCCCTTTTTAAAGCTGAACTAAACCCAACCAACTCACCTGTCTGTGCTGCCATCTTTATTCTATAATTCCTCTTTGGATGATCTTCAGCAATCTTGATTGCCTGTGCCAGGGTGACATAACCATACGTCATCCCGGCACATGCAGGGGAAGCTGGGAATTCTGGGTTTGTCTGGCAACTGAGCATGCACAGCTTAACTTTTTGCCAGAAACTTGCAGCTATCAGACAGGTAAGTCGCATTATTACAAAAGGAACTTCGCTTGTCTCTTTCTGCAATCATGACCTGCCTGATCATACAAACCTAAAAGTCAAACTTTAATTTAGACATGTGGCAAACTCCACAAAAACACATCCAGTACAGTTCTACTTTCACTTTCTAGAAGCAAACCAGACAATGAACTGTCCCCAGGTGTCAGTGAAAAGGTTAATATTGTGCGCCAATTACTTGCCAAGCTTCTCCCTCCATAAGACTCTGTCCGGGTGTTTTCCCACATTCTATGTGAACGTTGGGTACTCCTACAGAAATACAATAATCCAGACATTGCCAATTGCTGAACCAGTAAAAGCTAGTTCAGTTTACTTTAGGTAAAAGCATTTTGAAGGAGGACAGACAGGAGGAATGTTGTATTTTAATACAAGTAATGCTGCCTAAAACTTTGACATTCTTTAAGCTTGGTGTTGTATTTGTATATTCTTTATATTGCTCCTGAAGCTGCAAGAAAAGACCTTGTACCTCCCAAACAGTGTTTTCTTTTTTTCTCACAAGATATGTACACACTTTGTTTAAACACCATTGACCTTTGCATTAAACACACGCACAGCCTGGCTTTTCTGTTGTGGACAAGCCATTATGTGTTCTTTAAGTGTTGGATACCTTTAAATATGTGCATACCTATTCAGAACTTGTGTAGCAACAATATCCATGCTACGGGTGTTTGTCGTCTTTCCCCTCAGCAAAAGACAGCTGAGCATTCCTGGACTTTGTATGGGTCAGAGTTATCCTAAACATCTATGGAGAGTTCGATAGTAATACAGGTAAAGAAAGTACTAGTGGAGAGTGGAAAAACATTGGTGGGTCACTATGTGGGTTTTTTATATAAACATGCAATAGAACTTATCTAATGACATTAAAAAAATAAATATTTTTATAACAATATTATTCTTCCAATAGTCATTAAAAAGTAGATCCCAAACAGGAGAAAATTGGGTCTGTGATACACTCATGATACATGATTCATAAAGAATGGCAGAGTGCTATATAGGGAGCCAATGTGTTGAGTGATTGTAGTAAAATACAAATCCCTTAGTGGCTACTCTTCTAATCTCTGTATTAAGTACAGTAACACACTTGTAAAAGCATGTAAACCTTTGTATAATCCCCTGACAAGATTTTAATCCAGAAGCTATATTGGATGAGGCTTCTTCTGGTTGCATTATAGTAGGGCTGTCCAACAGGGACTTTGTTCTGTAGCCTGCAAGGCTATGGAGAAAAAATGCCATTTACCTTCTCTGCCCTCATCATTGTGCCCTTGCACATTTTTCCTTCGTGATTGCTGAGTGGCCGATCAACATATTGCTTCCAGCAGCCACATTTGTTCTGCAGGATGTGAATAGGTCACATTCCTCCTCCACACCACCCCATACTATTAGAGTTGCCATGCCATTGGGTGTGTGTGTATTTAGCATATTTAAGTGTAATATATATGTAAACAGTTGGGTCCATAAATATTTGGACAGACAACTTTTTTTCTAATTTTGGTTCTGTACATTACCACAATTGATTTTAAATGAAACAACTCGGATGCAGTTAAACTGCAGACTTTCAGCTTTATTTCAGAGGATTGAACAAAAAGATTGCATACAAATGTGAGGAACTAAAACCTTTTTTACACAATCACTTCATTTCAGGGGCTCAAAAGTAATTGGACAAATTAAAAAGCTGAAAATAAAATGTTCATTTCTAATACTTGGTTGAAAAGTTTCTCTTCACCATGGAAATGATTCTGCGATTATCCACCACTGTTGCCTTCCGTGGACGTCCAGGTCTTTTGGTGTTGCTGAGTTCACCAGTGCTTTGTTTCTTTCTCATGATGTACCAAACTAGATCTTGCCACTCCAAATAATTTCTTGGATGGTTTTTTTTTCTGCTTTTGCAGCTTAAGGATGGCTTGTTTCACCTGCATGGAAGGAATTGCCCACACCAGCCTATGAAATAGCCTTTGAGTCAATTGTCCAATTACTTTTGAGCCCCTGAAATGAAGTAATTGTGTAAAAAAAAAAGGGCTTTAGTTCCTCACATTTTTATGCAATCTTTTTGTTCAACCCACTGAATTAAAGCTGAAAGTCTGCAGTTCACCTGCATCTGAGTTTTCATTTAAAAATAATTGTGGTAATGTACAGAACTAAAATTAGAAAAACAATGTCTCAATATTTATGGACCTAACTGTATACATATACACTGTATGCACATATGAACACACCCACATATAAATATATATAAAAATTTTGTTTAATTTAAATTTCCATAAATACATACTGTAGGTATAAAGAGTGATGCAGCTTTTCATTCCATCTTTTCAAATCTGGTCCCTGATTTATAATGCAAAACATATTAAAGGGCAATGAGAATTTGTATTGTGGCAATCAGTGCTTTGATCGGTAGAACGTAATTATCTAAAAGTGGCGGTCCACAGCTCTGTTCACTTTAATAAACTCACTGATCTACATGTTTGGGACTACCATAAGCAACTCATTGAGTTCCATTGTGGCTGCATATGCTATATTTCTATAAAGGCGATTGTACCAAAATTGGCACTTGGGGGTCTTTGATAAACCGTACCATTGATCTTTACTATTTCATATGAAGATCTTCATGATCTCAGAGTCATGCTCCATTGGTCCTTTTAAATTGGTGATCAGATCTTAAAAACAATTCAAATAGTACTAATGTCTGGCCATTCATAGAACTGACTTATGTCCGATAATCACCATTTTTACGAAGGCAATCTCGCCATAATAATGTCATGAAACTATTGGACCTAGCAGTTTCCCGTTACCCTTATTTCTTCCTGAAGGTATACCATCCTGATTTTATCATCGCCACACTTTTGTGTAAATCTACCTGATAAATTCTTACTTCAGTTCTTTTTACACCAATTTGTACTTTCTTAGGTAAACTCTACAGGTGCTGGATAAAAATAACTAAATGCAAATGTGCATCCTTGTGTATCCAAATGATGCCTGATGTCCCTGTTTATCAATGAAAGCTATTGTCTTTACACTTCTTTCTGCAGTCATTTCAAACAAATGTTCACACCGAGTCTGAAGTGCACCCCTGAGTTTGCCAGTAACAGGAGCCCTGCTGAATAATACATTTCCTTCTGGATCATGAATGCTCTTTGGAAGATGTTTAAATGGGTAGAAAATGTAAATATGTTTTAGATTAGTGGAGAAGTTGATGGAAGGGAGGGTAATTGCCTGATATAAGTATAAACATTCACTTTATAGTCTGCAGATAACTTTAAAAAAGCTGAATTATTGATATAAACGGAACCAGTGTGTAAATGCACAAAACTTGTGTGAGAAGCATTACCATTTATGGGGAAAACAGTATAGAGGAAATTATATTATCGGGCAAGGGTGTAGGCAGAAAGATTTATATGAAATTTACTTCATGTGTTCAATTATGAAAATGTTAAAATGAATATTATTATTGTTTTAGTCCCAAAAACCCCGTATTGTCTGGGTGTTACACCAATACTCCAGTATCTTTCCAATATTTTTGCTGGTGATCAGAAAAGTATAGAATTCTTAGGGTAAACGTCTGTTACAGGGTTATATTTTTGTGTATAATGCTGGGTAAAAATTTAACAAAGAAAGGTGTTGAGAGGATTTCAGATAAACTCTTTATTTTACCTGTTGGAAGGCTTTTGTCATTTTGCCCAGTCTGCTACGCAGATCTTTTTTTTATCAATAATATCACTTTCTTGGTTTAGCATCACTGGGTGTTGGGATGTGTGCACTAGATAGAAATATTAATTTTTATTCACTAGAGCAGCTTTTTCCAGCCTGATTTATCAAAACTCTCCAAGACTGAAGATGATTAAGAAGTTTAACTATCATGTGAGAACCTGGAATGGATTTCTGTCCTGGACCAGATCTTTTCCAAGTTTACTGGATCAACAAGGTTAACCTATATTAGTCTATATTCACCAGACTTTGAGAGCTTTAATAAATCAGCCCCAGTGTCTTATTATATTTTGCCATCTTATTTCCTTGAGCATTATACATGTTTTTTTTGTCATCTGTTTATTTCCCTTAGTAATTTATTAGTTTAATACTGAAGATTTTTCCTCTTAGAAGTGGAATTTAGTTCTTTATTTTGTCAGGTACTTCTTGAAAAGAGCAATTAAAAGTATTCGTCACGAAATAAATTATTCTGCTTTGTGCAGTCTGCATAAAACAGATTTTAAATTGTTTGACATCTGCGTTATTCCTGTGCGCATAGTAATCAATACCTTTGTCCGTGTGGATCAGTTTTTTTCCACCCGTGTTTTCCCTGTGGTGTTGTTTGCTGCTTAAAGCCTACATTGACTATTGGTACCATACATAGTAGGTGAAAGAATCTGGAATTCTGGAAATGGGGTTGTGGACAATTAAAAGTGTACAGGACCTTCCACAGTCTGGAAAATTATTAGGCCAAAAAAAAAAATAAGAGCAAAGTTTTACTTTTTTGCCAGTTGATAACTCATAAAATTCAGCTTTTTAACAGACCATTCGCATTTTGGTGTTCACTAGTTCATGAAATCTCTCATTAGATTGCAAAGACTGCTGTGGTGATTGAGGAGTCCCAGGGAGGTACAAGAAATCTGAATGTGACTTGTAACTTTGTGTAATGGAAATGCTTTTGGGTGAATCTTTTTGAAGCCCAATAAACACTGCTGTATGTTAATGGCCATAATATCTAACTCAAAGTATAGTTTTAGATTGTCTATTCAGGAAAAATGTCTAACTTTTTAATAATCCATAGAAATGTGTAAACTAAATCTAGCATTTTCTGTCAATTTTAGAACCACCATTGGTGCATCGAGAGCCTCAGAACGACTCAGATCATAGTACCGAGGATACACGCAGCTGTGGGACCAGCCGGCTGTTGTTCCACATTACAGATGGAGATAATCCTGTACTGTCTCCACGATGTTCCATCTTTAGTCAAAGTCAAGGATTTAATCTGGATCCCGAGTCTGCACCATCCCCTCCCAGTAGTCAGCAGTTCATGATGTAAGTCAGATGATGTACTGGGTTTACTTTTTGACTTATACTGTATATGATTTTTTTTTCTTTGTAAACCGTTTTATTGTTGAGCTGCTATCAGGCCTGCAATACACCAAGGCAGCCATTCCCAAACAAAGTTTCCTCAGAGTTTACCAGGGTTATTCGATTGGTGGATGACTGACTTTCCATTTGCTGGACATTTGTTAGTTCTTTAATCAACACCATGATGCAACATGACACCAGAGATGATTTTAGCTGTCTACCATGGGAGGTATTCAGAGTCTGGTCTTTAGAGTCTGGTATTCAGACTCCCACAGTAAGAAAAACATTCTACCAACTGACTATCAATGTAAATGGATTTGTTCCCCACTAGTGCCCAATCCATTGGTTTAAGCAGGGATTCCCCAATACCTGGAAGTTATTTTAGGGTAAAATGTTAGGAAAGGCTGCTCCAAAGTTTTGTGATGTACATGTACCCCATAACTTGTGGTAAAGCTTTCATGGGATGTACAGCATTGATATTGCCAACGTTCTGAAAATACTTATTGAAGCTTGTTCCCAGCCTCACCTTTTTCCTAGGTGAATCAGTCAGAAGTGTTAGCAAGCCATTTTGTCTGCACATTCCTCCTCTGGTTCGATTTGATTGTTCACAAACCAATGTAGAAGTTTACTTCACCCTTCTGGAGGAGGGGAGTTGGAAAAATTTTGAAACTGCAAACCGGAGATCAGATTCAAGTGTTAATGGAAGGTTATTGGTTAAGGTCAGGTTTAACTTGCAGGGGATTTTTGGAAGCTACCTACATTTTGGTGCCAAAAATAGTGCAGCAAGTAAACACATTTTGTAAAAGATTTGAGTACTAGGGATCAGATATTCTAAATATTAGCTGCTTTACTATTGCAAAGGTAGCAGCTAAAAGTGAAGGTGAACTCCAGGCAAACGGTGCCTACATATACAATGTTACAATATATAGACAATACAGAGATACACAGATGAAATTCATATATTAAAGCTTCTGTACATGCCAGATGATCTGTTTTCTGTATATTTAGTTTGGAAATATACAGTGGTCATACCTGGCCTGTTAACCATTAAAGGAGAAGCAGCACATTATTAGTCTCCTTTCATTTTCTGCTTCTTTCAGCATGTTTTATAATTGGCTACCTGAGCTACTTTGCTGTATGGTGGATTGTAAGGAGGCGCTCTATTGCTTGCATTTAAAAATGCGTTTAATGCCATATTGAAGCTGAACATCCAAAAAATAAAAACTACTATTAAAGTGAAGCTTCCCCGCACTGGAAGCGTTGAGTATTTGTCTAAAAAGCACTTTTACTCTCCTTTATGCTTTGTTCCCCAGCAACCAGCAATTCTGCTTTACTTTAGCTTTTACTTCTTTCTGGAGCTAATCTTTTAACTGTCTGTTCTAAATTTTGGAAATGATTTTACCATTCTAAAGGCCAAGAAGCACGTCTAGAGGGAACTGTGAAGACCCCAAAGAGCCTCTGACAGTCATACAGCTCACCAAACAAATCCAGAACCTCAAGAAGAAGATCAGGAAATACGAAGATAAATTTGAGCTGGAGAAAAACTATCGTGTGAGTAAACCCTTTGTTATACTTCAGTTTGTGCTTTAAAACAATGCTGGGTAACTGTTGTCAGGATTATAATAAGGCCTTTAAAATGCCTGAAATCTGTCAGACAAGATTAGAATTCTTTTTTGTTACTTCACAAGTTACATAAAGTGCTCTGGCACTGCATGACTAGTTCTTATTATAGAACTTCTCTGATTGCCATTTTACAGTGAAGGTCAGAAATGCTGATTGCCTGTGTCCATTTAATTTCAATTGGTCACAGTCCAAAACAAAGCCGCCTTTTTATCCTCTATCTACACATAAGTATGTATTGGTATTTGTATATATTTTTAGCTGGGTATGAGGCCTGTTATCTGGAAATCTCTGAGATTTAGGGGTTCTGCCGAAAAAAATATCATCATTGAATTAGCATGTCATTGAGTAAAAACAATCACAATTTGAAAGTGTTAAATAAAGGAAAAAAAATCAAAGCAACTATGGGGTCACCCCTTTAATTAACAGATTGTTTCATTAGCTTTTATGCACCTGGGTCCAGCTACCTTCTTATTGGACAGAATCAATGATCCAAATTAATTGTTCTGTGAATGGATATAAGAAGCTTTATTGCTGATTTAGGAAACAATTGTTTTCTCTAGCTTAGCCATTCTCCAGCATGGTTTAGAGGAGTCCTAAGCTTCCTCCACAGCAGCCGTCGCCAAACAGCTGTCCAGTCCGTGAGAAAATTTTGGTGGTCTGTGGCTCTGGCTGGTGTGCCCTTAGTGAGGTCCCTCTCCTGACCCCGCTGATGTCCCCCGTGTGGACACAACCTGCCCACTCTCCCATTGCAGGCTCAGACCTGCTTGCTAATCATCCTGGGGAGAAGATAGCGGAGGGCTGTTGACAAAACTTTTTTTGCGTCCACAGCCCTGCGCTACTGTTCCCCCAGGATGTTTAGCAAGCAGATCTGAGCCTGCGATGGGAGAGTGGGCAGATTCTGGCATCATGACGTCATTCTGTGGGAAGTTTCTTCCTTTTTGAGTGACACACGGCTCTCCGTGCATGGACAGTCCATATTGCATAGATTTAGTGGTCTTTGAGGTCCAAAAGGTTGGCGACCACTGCTCCAGAGGTTCCTAGGGATTCCTTGAGGTTTGGATTATTGACCTTATATCTGTTAATGACCTCTTAGTTTTTGACAATTGCAGTGTTCTCCCCAGTGCTGGGTGGACCATTCAGCACTTTTCAATAACCACCTGGCTGTTTTTTGGTGGTTACTGAAAGGTTGGGTCACAATACAGGAGTCACCACCCAGCTTAAAAAACGTCTAGTGAGAATACTGCATTTGGCAGAATGATAACAAATGAAAGGTGCATTCTTCTATGACCTCATATGGTTTTAGTGAGGGGTTTCCTAAGACCTGAAAATGATTTCAAGAGTTCCTCAGTGGTGAAAACTTTGAGAAAGGCTGCTTTAGCTGGACTAGAAGCCTAGAAATTGATTAATCTCCCCGGGTTAGCTCAGGGTTTAGGCTAGTAGCAAACACCGCCAGAGCACATTACAACCACTGGTAAAATTAATGGTTTAAAGTGGTAATAAACCATCTTTTTCTTCTCTTCCTTGTTAAATCTTTGACCACCTTGGTTGGCAATGCTGGGGTGATTTTAACTCCCATACAAGTGTGCAGTTTAATCCCATAGCCGAGGAGGAAGCCAGGATGTGCCGTGCCCTGCCTGATCGCAAATTTTTGGAGTGGAACTTTAGTTCTACCATAAGACAACCAAATGTTTGTAAACAACATTGTTATCACAGTACACCTGGGATTTGAATAGTAAACTTTGCTATATTTATAAACATAAATTCTAATGCTTTCTGCAGCTTGAACTCCTCTAAACATCTTTATTGATTTGCTATGCTTTTAAGGAAGTCCAGTTTCCTTGACCAGTTGCCAGATTTTTTTGTTATACTTTTTCCTCAAAAGTATTAGCTTACCAGCTTTCTAAGTGTAAATGTTGCGAAATTTGATCAATCTTTGCAACCCTTTAGTTGCTTTTCCTTGTAAGCCAATCAGTCACTGCCAATGACTATCAATGGTAATCAGTATCAGAAACATATCCTAGAAATTGGCTGTTCTGGATACATGTTGTCGGTTTAAACCTCAAATCGTTCATTAAGGATAAAAGATTGATGAATAAACATTGAAGAAGTCTTACAGGCTAAGTGTGTTTGTACTGAGCCAATACCCATGGCTTTGGTGCTATCTAGATGGAATAATTGCTGTCAATTTGGAAAATGTCGAGATAATGTTTGGTTTTGTATTCAGGGCAGAATGACATTGCCCCTAGTAGGAGATCCATCCAGAAAGATACACCCAATGATCAGTGCCCCTACACCTCCTCCTTGGTCTGGTTGCTCAGTTAGAGTATAGGAGACTGAATCACTTCTCCTATGTACAGTGCATGGGCTTGACAGACAATCCCCGGACCTGAAATGTGTTAATGGAAGGCCATACATAAGCTTTAGCTCCAACACTACCCAGCATAGGGCCTTATTTAGGGTTGCCTGCTGTAGGGTGAGTATGCTATGCCTAGGGAAAACTGCAAGTACTAGGCTATCAGGAGGAATTAGCACCTTTCCCTGAATCCCATAAGAATGTTAAAATAATTTCCCCCATGATGATTGTCTTATGTCTGTGAACATGTTGGGGTTGATTTACTGAAGGAATTTATGCTGTTCCCATAGCTAAGTGAATTATCCCCTTGCAAGAGATTTTTTTTTTTTTAGTAAATTAAATGAACCTTTGCTGGCTTAAACTGTCCAATCATGTTCAAGGAAAAAATAAATATTTTGCCGATTTCCTTCCACACGATTGGGTATTTTTTTTACAGTGTGAGCTAACACCTTTCAAGCTGATCATTCATCTTGGTAAGTGAAGAGCCTACATTCCTTTGGTAAATTGCTCCCATCAATTCCCAGACAATCATCAGAATAGAAGAATATTTGGTAATGTTGGTCATTGTAGTTTTAAAATGGATCTTTTTTTTTTTTTTCTTTGTACTTCAGCCATCTCACAGTGAAAAGACATCTAATCTTGAAGTACTGAAATGGATGAATGACTTGGCAAAGGCTCGTAAGCAACTCAAAGGTACATTTTATGCTGGTGTTATTTTTGGCAAATTCATCACTTGCTGAAAATACACTGTATGACTTTTACAAGTGATGTGACCTTAACATTAAGAGAACATGAGTGTTGGAAAATTCAAGCAAAAGCTTTCAGAATGCCTTAAGAGATCCTATGACATGTTTGTGGTGCGCTGTCATTGACTTTCATTAGTTTGCAAATCCATGTGGATGCCACATTGCCTAAGCCTGGAAAACAGACTGGAAAAATGAAAGTCAATGGCAAGCCAAGCAAAAGAGATCACAATGGGGATTTAGGCTGTACAGAAAAATAGACTATTACTCTGCACTAAGTTTCATGATTGGATGGCTAAAGTCAGCAGAGCTTCCTCTCATTCGTAAAAGGAAGTACATTTTTTTCTTTTAAAGTGATAATCCACTTTAAGTGAACAGCCTAAACTCTTAGTACATGAACCCCATGAGTTGGTGTTTTTTCTGGTGATATTTGGCATGTAAGTTCAAAGCTGGCCTAATCCACTTGGTGGGTTCTGTATATAGTGAACTTAAATCAATTCATTTGCATATTCATGTTCCATATGATATAACCCAAATGCCATTTCAAAAAGGCAGCTTTCTCTTCTGTGAAAATAAAGTCATAACTATCTGTTGGATTGCTATGGCTACATGACAATCGAACATTGGTAAACAAATTCAATTGACTTGTGTGTAGCCATCATAGTCAATGGTTAAGCCCACCTCAAATTCTCAAAGACTAAAGCCAAAATGTTTGCTTGGGAATTTAAAGCCCCTCCCAATATTTTGCCATCCGTGCCCTGATAGGTAGATTTCCCTTTATTTTTAGTTATGTAGACAGAACAGGAAATAAAGGAAATCTCCCCAAAGTAAGGAGAAATCCCCTCTGGAGAGCTGTCATCAGAACACAACAAGATTTCCTATCTATTTCTGTTTTTGTGACTGCAGAATTTTGTAATCATAATCTGATTTACATTGTAACACAGAGAAATAAATTTGAAGAGATAACATTGATAAACTCTCTTGCAGAGCTGAAGCTGAAGTTATCTGAAGACCAAAATGTGCCAAGAGCCACACAAAATCAGACGTATGAAGAAACCTCTGTGGCATCTAAAGCATTGGAGCAACATGGGGCCACCAGTTCGCCAATGTCCTCTGTAGAGGAAACCGTAGAGACTGTATGGAAAAGACTAAAAGAAAAGAGACAAATGCTTAATCTTCCTGAAAACCTAAAGGTGCGTGTCGGTTAACTTGCACATAACTTGTTATTCTACAGTTTTGTGCATGAAGTTCATCACTGCATGCTATCATGGCATCACACTTCTTTTACATTATATCACTGCAAGAAATAAATAAAGAAAATATGATTCCAAACACCCATCAACATTCACCTAACACTGATTTACATATATCTGTATTTATTACTTTAATAAAAATAAAATTTAGCACTAATGTGTAAAACTTAAAATAATATTTCATGCAACCTTTAAACGCATTCATTGACAAGTCAAAAATGTGTGCTTAGCTGTATAAGATGATGTATGTCGATGATAATATTATTATGTCATTATATTTCTGCTTCCAGTTGAAGTTCAGCTTCTGACTAAACATGGTATTAATTGAATAAATATAATGAGAACAAGAGTTGTATAAACAGACAGCTTTATAAATGTTTTCATACTGAGAGCCACACACTGAAGTGCATTCACCCAATACCCCTTCTGGCCCTTGTGCACTATTACTTAACATTTTGTGTTATCGATATCTGGATTATTTTACATTCTGCCCCTGTCCTTCCAGCTGGCCATCTGCCGCTTTATGTTCAACATTTTGTTAGTCTATACAAATTTGTTCAGGGAATTGTAAACATTGCTAGTGAGAAACAGACAAGAGTTTGGCTGGATATTGCAGATGGAATTTTCTTTCCCAGCTGGCTCATTTCTCATTGTAGTATAGAATATGATATGTAGTCAATGGAGAGATGAAGAGTGCAATGTACTGTCTGTAAAACAATGTTTGTTAACCCTCCAGTGTCTGCTGAGCAGTGGAAAATTTAAGGTTCTCTAAAAATACAGTTTTAGGTTGCAAAAACGATTGGAACAATTGTAAAAATAGTTTATGGGATGGGATTTGTAAGCACCACTTTCACTTCCATTGTTTTTAATGCATAAATCATGGTTTGGAGATGCAATATATTAGTAATTGCACAATAAGATGTATACAATCAGTGAGAAGTTTTTCAAAGTGTTCAGTTTAGTTATGCAGCAGGTCACTTCCTTGCCCATAGATGTAAATGGTAATAAAGAAGCAGTAGCAGACTATATTTTATTCCACTGTCAGAATGTTCCTTGTCAGCTTATGTGTTTGGCAACACGCCTGATTGGCTTCTAGTACTGGCCTATCCAATCCCATTTGTAGCAGATGCCAGGAGACAAGTACCAAATCAAATAGGGTACTAATATTGGTTGCACTTTTTCAAAGTGTGATTGAGCCAAGTTGAAATTCCATATGGCAGCAATAAAATGTGTGCAGCACTGCACTGAAATCTATTTAGCAAAACTTGATCAAATCTTAATAAACATCTACTTTTCTTGGTTGTGCATGGAGATGAGCCATTACTTGCACCAATGTTGTTCTGTGCAACACATGCATCAGGTGCCATTCTAATAAGTGTAAATGGGACATCTGAAGATGTTAGGTATTGTAAACACTGGCTGGCATTGGGTCCTAGAGAAGCAATTTCTTCACTCTTTTAGTGATGGGCAGGAAATTAGGAGTTATGTAAAAATAACATCACAAAAAATAGAATGTGCTCACTGTTAAGCTTGCACCTACGTTTCTTCCTACAGGCCTCACTTCAATGACTGCTTTGTCTTGCTGACTGTGGAAATGTCATTGTGTATGCATGATAATTATGTGTTCATTTCAGGTCTGTGAATACCATAGTCCAGCCATTATTTAACTGGTAAATCATGTGAGACTGAAAAAAAATGTAGGGTGATTGGCATGATAAAGTATAAGTTGTCTCACAAGCAGCATTCTTGCTAAGTTATTATTTTGCTGCTTACCAGATAAAGCTTTCTATGGCCATATTAATCATGTAAAGTGTATGTAATCACTAACAATACTGTTTTTAATTCTTTTGGACTTTTAAAAACTAAAAAACAAATTTAAAGTGATTTTTGTTTGATAAGTGTTAAAAACCAAATTGTTTCTTGCACCACTTCTCTTATAAATAAAATGCATTTTGAAGTTTGTTACTGACATGTCTGACTGCTAAACTGCAACATAATAAAGTTTGTTCCAAATAAATGTAATAATAAAAATGTACAATGTATTTGTCAGGTTACAAAGCAAGAGAGAAGTCTTATGAAACCTTTATACGACAGATACAGGATTATAAAGCAGCTACTATCTACTGCCACCCTGATTCCAACAATTGTAAGTAGTGCTGAACAACAATAGTTGCACGGACTTTCTAAAGAAAAAAAAAGGAAATTGTTATAAAACACTTTGTACACACTCTAGCTTTTGAAACAATCTTAAACAATCATTCTGGGCAATGAAAAACTAGTTTGTGTACAGGACTTGCCATTTCATAGTACCATACTAAAACCATTTTCCAGTACAGAGCAGTAAAATTTAGTGATCACAGAACATAAATCAACCCATTTTTTGTCCTAAAAAATGCAGCTAAAAGTTGAGAACAGATAGTAGAAGAACTCTGGGACTCCATGTCTCCTACCTTCCTCTGTTCCAGTCTTGTTCACATTCAACAGTTTTGAGAATCTAGGATACCTGTCAAACCTGACCTGTCCACGGTAGCTTCAACTCCTCTACCCATGTCACAATATTTGGCAGTGATGTATAGGGCTGGAAGACAACCGCCGATAATAAATGGGTATTCAATATTTTCTTAGAACTGTGGAGACTGGTGGGAGGCTACAATGCTGGAACAGAGAGGACATAAGTGACATGGGCTGCAGAGAGATGCTACCTGTTCTCTTGCAGATTACTGACCATTTGAGCTGTGCATTCATTCTGGGTCAGTGATTCATAAGGTATTAAATTCAGAAGATCAGAACACCTAATGGGGAAGCTTTATATTATAGAACCAGGCCAGCAATGGCAGCTTTCATCATTTTTCAGTGTAAGGTCTCATTATTGCAGCAACGTGTTGTGTATCTTTATTTGGCAATAACCTGGCTGCATCCACAAACAAGTTAAAATATTCTATTTTGCAATATAATTATTAATTACAGAAATAGAATGCAGTTACCATTATTTACATTTGGTTTACATCATGCCTGATAAATTTTGCCTGCTCATAAGGAGACCATGTTGCTAAAATAAAACTGGTAGCATTTATTGGGGCACAGTTCTATCCATCTTTGTGTGACAGGGAACGGGGTTGTATGCAGTGGATAAATGAAAGTGAAATGCTCAGTGGAAAGATGGAAAGGTGGGGATTTCATTGAACTCTTTTTCTTTAGCATGAAGAAGAAGATTCAGAAGATGACAGTGCTCAGAACTCTTCCTGTGAATTCACCCTGACATCAGAACCAGAATTGGCCATAGATGAGCATCTTATTTATTGCAATGAAGATCCAGAACCTGCATACGTGTCTCCTTTAGATGAAAAACGTTCAGTACGACAGTCGGCACTTTCCATGTCCAACCTTCACGAAGCATCAATGTGAGTTCACCCACAGCTTTATTCTGCCTTTTTTTCACACAATAAATCAATGCATAGCCTCATTTTTTTTGTTCTCCTTTGCTCTACTTTTATTTATGGTTTCATAACTGACACGTGTGTTTGGTTTGGTATGATCCTGGATTTTATTTTTCAGTGACAGTTTGCCAAGACTACCAAAATCTACTTATCCCATTTAAACTCCCTGTGGGGATCATTCAATGTTGAATTAAAATGTAATCGATTGCTTTTTGAGGCCTTCATACTTCATACAGTTGTTGAGGAGGATATCAGTTTTGAATGCATATGTGCATTTAAAGATCCAACAAGTATGCAGTGTATGGGTCTATGCAATTCATTTGATTTATTTGCAGTCAGTTTGGCCATTGCACAACATAACTGCTGGTAAAATCTGAAGTACATTGTACAATAAGAATATAAAGTGTATGGCCATCTTAAAGGTTGCTGTACACCCAGAGAATGGCTAGGGGCTGTTGGGAAACCAGCATGTTTAAGTATCTATAATAGCTGCATATTCCCTAAACTTGAATGGTCTCATTGTGTGACTATCAGTACTTATTCGGTGGAGAGGTTAGGGAGGCACACTGCAGAAATGGTTTTCTGCTTGAGGAGCCAATTCTAAAGGCAGGAAAGCGATTTCCTTTCATATTACTACAGTGAAATATGTTGCACCACACATGCCATACTCATTTGACACACTTCGCTAACATGTAAAATGTATTTGTCATTGTTGATTAGGCCTGAGCTTCTGGATCACCTTCGAGAAACAAGAGCAGATAAGAAGAGGTTAAGAAAAGCTTTAATAAAATAATACTGAACTACGTGGCAAATTAAAATCTTATACAGTTTCAGTGTAGAGTTACCTGTAAATATTTAGAATTATTCCTTTCACTGTAATGTGTATACCAGTTCCCAGTATAGTATGTTTTTTCCTAATAATGTAAATCTACAATTGTCCTGGGTGTGTGCGCGCATTTGTGTTACCATTTTTAATTGTTTTTCCACTTAATTTATTTAAGTATACTAATACCATCATCTCAAAGAGACAGACACATCTGTTTGTATTCCTGGTCTCTGCTGCCCAGAAGTGCACTCCTAAAATGTGAGGATTGATTACCAGCACATTTAATTAGTCTGCTTTGGCAAATAATGCTGCATTATTAATCTGTTATAGAATGCCATGCTGTCTGCCTTGGCAGTCTGCCCTTTAGTGGCAGGGAGCTTAAAGAGCTTCAGTAAGGTCTGCGTAATGAGAACCTTATAGATGAATATAACCTTCAACCCCACACCTTAAGCATCTTGTTTATGAGACACATAATAAAACAATAGCATGCAGCATGGGAAAACAATTAGCCACAAACAGGGGTGGCTGCATTTCAGTTATATTTTTAATAAATTCTCCTTGCCATGAATTTTTACTCTAGTAGTGGTTTGGACTTCCAGCACTTTTAAAAGGTTGGAAGCCTAGCAGGTCAATGTGTCCTGCTTCAGTGGGGAATAAATAGGAACTGTTTCAAGCCACAGAATGTGTGGCTAGAAACAGCCAGGTTGCTTTCATGCCAGGCACCCCATGCTATTAATTTAGAACTGCTAAACTGACAAGTCACTGCTTATGAACAATAATGGAAGAGGCTGAACCTCAAGATCCATGCACCATTACAGTTTATTTGTTGAAGTGCTGCTATATTTACCTGTTAAATACATTACAGATTCTAATACCTGCAATGTTAACCTTCCCCTTCCTGTCTTCCAGGAGTGCACAGAAAGAAGACAGAATACCAATGGCTGAAGAGTACTGTGAATATAAACAGATAAAAGCTAAGCTTCGGCTGCTGGAGGTCCTGATCAGTAAGCAAGATGTATCCAAAACGATTTAGAATCTGAGAAAGCACCACAGGAGGTATTCTGAAGACTAAACTTAGCTGTATTTCTGCACACTCATGTATGACACTGAAATGCTGATGCACTTTAATAGTTATACACTACCTGGTAGGGATAACAGTAGCAAGGAATTGAAAAGGGATATTTCAAGCTCTGTCCACAAGACAAAGTACTCCTAGTAATTGGAGCGTTAAGGCCATGGAGGAAAGAGTAGTGATGTTTTGCAACCTTTTTTTTTGTAAGGGTGAATACCACAAAAGAATGACTTCTGATTGGTTGCTGTGCAATATAATACTTCAATATGGTAATAAAAAATCCTGCTTATTCTGTAAAGCAAAATCCAGCAACTAAGAAATGGCTTACTAGCAAAAGATGAATTCTCTGCTCTATGCTGAAATTGAGATGGTTATTACAGATACTTTGCATTGTACTGCTTTACTGAACAAGTCTAAAGGAGAATTGTCTTTTCAGAAGGTGAAGGTACTTGGCATTATACCTTTTACAAACTCCAAAGGCTAAAGGGCATTATGTTTGAAAATCGATCAGAAGTCATTTGATGGGGTTTACTTAATAAGGCTTTTATGACTTCTGTAGTTTTATTTTGCCAATTTATTAGCATTTTAAATATTCATCTAACGCTGTAACAATACCAGTTAGATTTGTGTATAAAAATGAGGGCCAGAAAAAAAAAACCTATAACAAGTAATCAGCTGTTTGCTGGCATTTATAGAAAAATGGTAACTATGTCTGATTGGTTGGCATGGGCATTTCATCATTTATACACAAATTTTCCTTCTCTAATGTGCTTCATTGTTGGAAGTGCCTTTGATATGTTGCAGATATTACCCCTCTATAATGATATCACAGATGATATACATTAATAGAATATTCTAGATTCAAGAACATAAGAGCGTTCATGCACAGTCTGTATGTATATATAGTCTCTGGTCATATTATTATTATTGAGGTGTGGGGTTCTTTTTCCATTCTTCGTGTTAGTTTTTGGTAAGAAAAACACACTTTGTCTTCTACAACCAAAGGCCAATGATGTAAGCACCAGGACTGCACTTTCTGAAAATTGTATTATTTAGCGTATACCTGGAGAAACAGATTAAGTTCCTGCTGTATGGAAACCTTTGTGTTCCATATCAGGAAATAAATCGTCTTTGTCTCCAGTGTTTCAAATCTAGTTTTGTGGAATATATTGTAAGAGCAAAAGTATTTTTTAAAATATTTATTTTCTTGGTCATCTTTGTACAATTAAAGCAGCATTGCATATAAGAGAATATATGTAGTTAAAAATATAAAAATGTCCCTTTTAAAACTATTTAATGAAATAGGTTCTTGCGTACTGACTCATAGTAGATTATTATAATGTGTTGCCGATAAAGCAGCAAGAAGTTCTACTAAAATAATGCATTAGATTTGACAATATCATTTTTCATTGTTCATGTTCTGTTTTTTTTTTTTTTAATGTTTTCAAACAGAATAAATTGGTATTTTTTCCATACCATACTAGGTATTAGTGTATCCATAGCCTTCCATCCTTTTGTTTACAGAAATGTCCAAAAAGTTTTGCAATGTGTGATTTATAACATTTTGCATACCATATATGCAGTGTTTAACCTGGCACTTTAAATACATTTGTTCTATTAATTGGGTTCAAACATTTTAAGGCTGCAATATGGAAACTTGTGTTGTGCTAAGGCATTGCAGACATTTTTGTATTCAGGGTGTAGAATTATTCTGCCAAAAATGTTAGGTTTTAGTAGTCTGTAAAATAAACTATATGTTTATTTCTAATGTCACTTTAGGAGTTGATCTCTGCATTTTGTTCTGTATACCTACCATGACAACAGGAAGGGGTATAATGCCCCCTGTTGGATTTTTCATTTGTTACAGTAGCAGTGGATGACCTGTTGTAGCTAGAAAAATAGAAAATATCCAGGAACAGCATATAGAGCTTTTACCACTAGAGTCTCCAAGAGAAAAAGGAAGCCAACAGGCATAAACACTTCATTAGAGTTTTCAGTAGCCTCACCTACGAATAGGGTAATTTTTTTTAGTTTAGACGCCAAGACCTTAATACTCATGCACCTTTGGTTCAATAATCTATTATTTTATTCAGCAACCCCATTTTAATGATGGGTAAAGTGAGGAAAATGAATTGATCTCCAACACCCATCAGCTTCCAACTGCGAAAGGGACAAACGCGAACACTACCTGCCTCTGTTACTGTGAGCTATGGGCACTAGGACATTTTGTGCTGGCTGTTAAAAAGTAAGGAAGGCACAAGCGTATGATAGGTCTTATGTTTGCATTGCTGGACATCAGATAGGTAAAGAGAATGAAATGTATTTTATGTACAGTAAATAGCACTTAAATATTTAAACCCAAGATTATAAATATTGTGAGGAAATTACTAGGATATCTTTTAAGGACTTTTCTCATACTTTTAAAGCATAGTTCCAACTTTCTGACACATTTGATAGTATAAGCAATTGCATTTGCATAGGAATTAAGTACTGTAAAAAATTTGACTGTCTTGTTCCTATGAATTGTGGGCCATCATTAGTAGAACATCTTTGTACTGGCTGCTTGCGTTTTTATCCTGGCATTGGTCTGTTACGTTAGGCACCTGGAAGGATGGTGGTGTTCAGCAAAGGTAAGCGGTCCCAGGGCACTTGTGTATATATCATATACACAAGTCATTGTGATCAATTTACTCTGTCCCAGGTGTCAAAGTTTTAGCCAGGTCTTACAAAAACATGCCTATTACCTCATAAAGCATAGGACCTGACCCATGTGAATTAATTTGTGTTCACTTGGCATTACTAATTATGTTTGAAAAACTTCAAATGTATGTTGTGTAAGCACATCATAGAAGCTTGCCTTTGAAAACAAATGGCAGCCTTCATAAAATGCTGCACCGCTGTGCCCCGTAACCAACACAGCATGCAGTGTTGGTATTGAAGCAAAGCAACCTAGCCAATCTGATTTGATTCTTACTAGCAGGTCATCATTAAAGGACTAAGTGATGAAAGAAATCCAAATGCTAAAATATGCATTTTCATGAAAATGCAGCCTACCGTTCAAAGTTAACCCCTGAGCATGGTACTGGTATCAAAACTGCAGGGGGGGGGGGGTCTGTGTAAACAATTTCAAAGTTTTTTTTTAAAAGCATGTCTTTTTGTAAAAAAAAAAAAAAAAAAGTTCAATACCTTTCAGAAAGGGACAATTTTAGCCCTTGCTGGCTTTCCAATTTAGGCCCCCTGGTCATAGTATTGTCACCAAGGGGATAGGTGGGTCTATGGAAAGGAAGATGTCTCAATAAATAAAAG
>NC_092867.1:26315736-26331146 GCF_032062135.1 Pyxicephalus adspersus
AAATATACTTTCTATTTCTCTTGTATCCAGAATGCATGATTTTGAAGCTAATGTTTTAAAACTGTTTATTGGGAGTGCAAAAAAACTAAAAAAAAAAATTGCAAGTGAAAAATTTTCATGACCTTTTTGTGATGGTTTTGTTATGTTTTTGATTTTTTTTTTTTAAACACTGTATAAACCGGAATGACTTTAGTTGTTTTTAATTAAAATCTTTGAAGCAAGAGTAACAGGAACGTATACACAATTCAATGAAGTTTACAGTCTACATCTTTGATAAGGGAAAAATGGTTTATGACATGTATACAGTTGCTAATAAAATGTGCTCTATATATTCTATATGATTTGTAAATATTTTATACAACGGTACAAATAAAATATTTTTCTATCATATTAATGATGTTGGAACACAGTATTTGTTTCCTGTTAGCTAATATTGTTTAACATTTAACATAGGTCGAGCCAAGTTGGTAGTGCTGATGTCTCTAGGTTTTGAGAGCTCACTCATGCTGAAATTACAATTTTCCATGCTATTTTTTTTACTTCCCAATAGTTTGTTTTAGTAACTTAAAATAATTGCTATTTAGACACCCCAATAAAAGCCAATATTCATAAATTTAACTTGCTAAAGCAGTCTATGTAGAGTTCTGTTATGTTTGGCAAAGAAAAAACATTTAAAAAAAAACAAAAAGCAACGAAAAAAAAATTGCAACATCTAAGTTTTAGCAATTGGCAGAGAACAAAATGGTTTGTAGTGGTTAAGAGCAGCATCAACTTCACAAATAATAAAAAAAGTTTTAAAAAAGCTTTTTAAATCCTTTGCTGCAGGAGAACTACAGTGCAATGCCAAGCAATGCCTTGCAGGCTTCGTCAGGCAGCGAAGGGGTTAAGGAGTTTTAGTTTGTGTATGCTTTTGGTGACAGCTGCATTTTGCATGCTTCCGGACAAAAATGTCTGGTAAGAATGAAAAGGGAGGGTTAAACTGCTTTCATGGTAGGCCGAGTGGGGCTTTAACGTCCAACGCTGATGTTGCAGGTTTTGCAGCTGGGATCTTTTTTCGCATTGGCAGTAGATAAGCTCATGAGCTGGTGGCCAATGATTTCTGCCACCGTACCCAAAGAAAGATCCACAGGGTCAGTGTAAATGACTTCCAAGATTACATCTTGGGCATGGTGAAATACCAGACTCCCGTCCTCTTCAGTGCAGGTCAAAAATTTGTTGTCATTCAGGCTGAGCTGAGGAAGGCGCTGCTTGCAAAACTCGTCTCCTGGTGAGCCCACTGGAGCAATAACTACAATGACATAGTGATATGCTGTGTACATACAGTAGAAGTCCCCAAAGTAAAGGTTGGTATTTGGGTTGAAGAGTTTTTCGGCAGGTACCTCAACTCTGTATCTTCCATATGGGGAATCTTGTGGAGGCTTTCCAGTGTTGAACTCAGTGTTGCAGCAGAAGAAGATTCCTTCCAGTTTGGCACTGATTGGGGACCCATGGCTGCCACTGTTGTCTTTTGGTGAGGGCTGCATGACGTTCCCATGATGCTGCCTAAAATGAGTAAACAGGTAAATGCACGTAAATATTTATGACCATTGTTTTTCATTAAAATGTTCATTTGAAAGCCTATCTTCAAAAGCAGTAGAATCTGCTCACTGTTTCACTCCTAGAGAGCCACAAACTCTTGATTTCTTCTTGTTAGAATGGAGCCATTGACATCTAGATCATTAGTAGTAGGCTCCTATACTTCTAAATAGAGAATAAATATCAGCTACTTTTTTAGGAGAAGCAGACAATCATGACCATAAGCACCCAATGATTTCATATTAAATGTATCAGTTTGTGCTTTACTTTTATTTCTCCATTATCGTCAAGAAAGTACCTGTCCACTAAATGCTATTTCCTCCATGACCCCTTTCTACTCTTCCTGTTTTTTGAATGATCTTTCTCTTCATAATGTTAGATAATTTAGGCTGGATTCACATTTGTTCTGTGCGTATTGTAGTAGACACAGTAACACACAGGTATAAATGGCACTAAACTGCACATTGTTTTTTTTTAAGCAAAACATGCATTTTGTAGCATGAAGATGCAAGTGTGAATAAGCTCTAAAATGTTACAAAGGCATCAAATGTATTTAAAATGGGCTATTGTTAAAAGTTACAAAATAGTTCACATTTCTATTTCAAGTGCATTTGAGAAATTTGTATTATGTACAGTCCACACACAAAATAGTAATTATCCACAATAAAGATAAGACATAACATTCAAAATTCTGTGACATCTGTAAAGGTTCTGTATATCACAATGTATAAAATGCGTCTTTCAGTAAATTGTGTTAAGGATGGCAATAACCAATAGCAATATGGCAGAAGGTTTTAATTCCCAGCTGACCATATCAAAGGGGAAAGATCTTAAAGACATCTGTGAAGGTATGCACACAGGAGGCAGTACATGTTACATTTGTTTTTCAAAACCATTTCAATTTTTCATTTTAAATGCTGACAAGTAAATGTAGGCACTGATTTTATGTCCCTGTCTCACATTTAATAAAAAAACCCTGCATCAGCTAGGGGTCCCTTCCTTTTAAATATTACAAATTACATATGCCCCCTTCCTTTAGAGTCACTATATGCTAATATGACTTTTCTGTTGCTCCCCAATTCCTTGATGGAGCCTAAATGATTAATCCTCCATGCCACTGAGTAATGGAGCAGCCCCGCATTATAAAACTTCCAATATCCAAAAAATGCATCTGCAATAGAAGAATCAAACATGGTGACTATCAAACCTCCTTCACAGCACTCTCTTTTGGTAGATGATATGGGGCTGCTGTAGTTTCCTCTCGAATAGTCTCTGCTTCAATGACTTGCAGCAAAGTCAGAGATTGAGAACAACAGACAGCTAGAATTTGCAGAATGAGAAGACTGCAAATGCAGTCTCCGTGTCTACTCAGGATATGTAAAATGCATTATTGCATCCATAGAAAAGTACAACCATTGTTCCCACTTATGTTTCAGTCTGCCAGGACAGATTAATGAACAACACTGGGAGACCACTGTACATATGCCAGATTTTCACCCAATGATGAACACATTTGTCTGGGTATTCATCATCTAGTGTGTGTACATAGTTTAAAAGTTTACTCTTTACTATCTATCTGAAACTAGATGTAATTATACCCAGAACCCATTTTTCTAATAATTTAGTCTGTAGCAGCATGAATGCTATAAATTGTAACTAATGAAAGACATAAATGGCCCCATAGCCACTAAATCTACAGCAGTCAGTCAGTAGCATTGGTAAGGTTCAGACAATGGGTAAACTTGCCATAGGCAGGAAGTATATTTGTAATTGACATATACTAAACTTCAGAAAGATGAAAGGGACCTGTGCTTCCTATGTTACATTGTCTTCATGAGTTTAGCATTTTAAAATCCAAAAAAACAACTTCCATCTAGAAAGTCATGTAAATGAAATACTATATTACATGTTCATATGTACTTTACGATGCTATCCTGAAAACAAAATGTAGTATTTGCAGACGCATACAATAACAATGTGCAGTTAAACAACAGATTGGCTGCATGTAAGACTTACTGAACATCAGAGGATGTACAAGGTATTCTTACAGTTAGGTGGAGGTTCAGAATCATTTATACTGTAGGTCATCATGGCTATGCTGCAGAGAGATGTTAAGTACTGTATTGATAGAAGCACACCAGTGAGAACTCATTATGTGCTCTGGGGTGTTAGATGAGTCACAGAAATTCAATAATTCCATGGTATAATAGAAAAACACAGAAGCATCATCTGAACTACCGTCACAGGCAATCTCTGAATAGCTCATTGTTGGTGAGAGGAAAGCAAGAACTTATTCAAAGCAAATGACAAATTCAGTGATAATCAGAATGTATGAAACAAGCTCATTTTGGCCACCTCTGTGTGGGGAAAAAAACATTATGTATACCCTCTCACTAACTTGTTTGCAGAAGGGATGATTTTGTCACAATACAATCACTTGCAGGTTTGACTTTGTGGTAAAGAATAAATGTACCCAAATTAAAAAATAATCCCTCAGATAGAGCATAATTATGATTTAGAGAAACTCTCTATATATCCACCCTTTGATGCATATCAAGGGAAGAAGGGGGGCCAATGAACAGAAAGATGTTACAGTCAGCTGGTTTTGAAAAATCTTGCTATAGTGCTAATAAATGTAAAATATGCATTGCTACCACACTTTTAAAAGCTAGTTCTGTCCATAGTGGACGTTCCAGTTTGTGTGCAGGCTTGCAAGTTTCCTTGCCCACATCTCTGGTAGACTCCAGGCTTGAGATTTTGTCTTGGTACTTTTTCAGCTGCGCCTTAACAGGCTTCAAGAAAGAAGTAATATCCAGTTAGCCCCGAAGTTCCCAAGTGATGTCAGAGGCAATCAACCAGGACTGTAGTATCCATTTTGAGTAATTTCCTCAAATGCATGTATTATTTGTAGTAGATGGCACACTCACATAAAATATTTCTTAATTTTCTAATTCTGCTTCTTAAAAAAAAAAAAAGACTCCTGTAAGTGCACTAGCTACCACAAGTCTGTATACCATAATCCACTTTGGCTTACCACCAACCTTTTAGAATTGTGTGTGTGTATAAATAAATATATATACACACACATTACACTTTATGCCTTTTACAATTAGGGTGGAGTGGAATATTTTAGTGAAAATCTACAAGTCTTACTTGGTGTAGTCGAAGTATTCTTTGTGTTGATTACGGTAAAAAACTGAAAATTTCAGCATACGTCCTGCAATTGCTTCAGCTTTCTCCATAAGTTGTGTTAGATGCACTTTTGAATAATCTGTGAAGAAAGCAGAGAAAGAAGTCATCTTATTACCATAAAGGAAGAACATTTTACAAGCTGTTTTATGATACGGTCTATAAAAAAGGAAGGAATAATTCTGAATGATTGTTGTATTAGGAAGGAAATTTCTTGTACAGGGGACAAAGGAATGCCTGATCTATCGGGTTATATTGCCACTTAACAGAGTCTACTACCTGCCTCAGTTTATTCCTATTCCTAGTGTGTTAGGAGGATGGAGGAGTCATCAGTTCTGCTGTGTAGATTTACCTTTTTGGTCTTATAATAAAGATTCCTCATTACTGTGACCTAAGCTACAGTGACTCCCAAAACACCACTGTGAGAAAATGGGTAAAATGCTGCTCAAACATGAGCATCAAAAGTTCTGTTCAAGGTACGGGCCTAACCTTAATGTGACCATACATTATTATTACATTATTAATATATAAATTTTATGGACAGCCTTATGCTACATACACAAGTCAGATAATTCTCGTCTGATTATCTCTTTAGGGCTAGTATCAGACAAGAATCTTGATGTTCGTAAAGCGGCCATCCAAGTTCGTTCATGAATCCGTCCTGGCAGATCCATGAACAACAGTAATGCAAGTGAAGGCTAGGGAGTGCAGCCGGGTGCCGCTTGCTTGTTCTGTCCCCTCCCTTCTCCAAAGAGCAGAACGGTGCTGTATGTACAGCATTCATTCATGCATCTTTCAATCTTTTGTCATTGGAAAGGATTGTGAAAGACAAAAGTCTAACGTGTGTACCTAACCTTGAGGATAGAATAACACGTGCTGCAGTGGTACAAGCATTCTTGTTTCGCAACAGAGCTCATAATTTGATTCCTCATTCCTGGTATTGGTCCCAATTTCCTATTCCTCTGTCAGGATTACATTAGAGGAACCACAGAGATTCTTACAGGGACAATAATGTGAAAGCTCATGGAGGCTGTCATGTTGAAGTTTTGGCATTAGTGAGCTCTGACCAGATGACACGGGACAGGTATAGGCCTGACACTCATTTAAACTATGCCTGTTCTAGGTCTGTGATTTTAAAGTTAGGATGAACACAACCAAGAAGTTGGCATTTTCAGAAGACCCAGTCATGACAAAGTCACATTAGGTGCCTTTATTATAAAATGCAACTTGGTCTGCAGATAAGGACATTGGGAACATAAGAGCAACAACAAATGTGTACACTGGAAACAGAAAACAATCTCTAAACACATCCCTAAAATAAAAACATATACCCCAAAGAATTTAAAGTTTATTTTGGGGTTGCCAATACCTACAGTTGAGTAACCCTGATAAACGTCCCATTGCCATTTTTACCTGCAGTGCAGAATTCAATGATCTCACTCCATTCTGACACAGCGTAATCCCCATCCACCTGTTTTGATGCAGTCTGGACAGCCACAGTGTATTCCGTCCTTGGGCTCAAAAACCAGTGTCCACGAACAGTCATTGGTAGTGGGACGGCTTTAGCTACCAGTTTAGTGGGTACATCCTAAAATGAAAAAGACAAACAATTTGATATTTATTGCAACAATAACTACAGATGACCTGTATGCTATAAATGTGTTGTGAAGCATAGGCAGCCATTTGCCCCCCATACTACTGAAAGGAACATATGAAAAGCAGAACCCTGGCAGTCATCCTGTGTCTAATTAAAATAATTTTACTACTGTATACAATGCCTACCAATTTTCCTATTCAAGGTACAGTGTATATATACACACACATATATATATATATATATATATATACATACATACACATACATACATATATATATCCGTTTATAATACGGTCTGTACTTTCACATGATTACATTACTAAAAGTATGTCACAATATTAAGCACACACTGGGTTAGGGCAGCCTATTTATTTGAGTTGAAACTCTCATCAAAGAACAAACAAGACATGTATCATATTTCTGATACACAGTGCCACAAAGCAAATTTTATATATTAGGATACACTGTGGGTGTACAGTAATTGGAACAACTGTAAAAGACAGACTGACATTAGTGATACTATATTGAATTTTGTATGCGGTGCTATGCTGTTACCTACTTTAGTCCAAAACAAATTTCTCCATTGTAAATGAATTTCAGATTTATCAGACCACTTCTAGAACCAGGTACCAGCAGCATGACCATATTTATCCAATAATGTTTACACAAAAAAAAAAACGCAACATGAGTAGGTTGGCAATATCTGGTCTAATCCAGGTCCAGACTCAATTGTCCGATGTAAGGTTTGAGCAAAGATCAGACTTGTTCCAAGACTACCCACGGGCATAATCAACACATAACTAGTGGAACACCCTGAATAACCCAAGCAATCCTTCCAAGGGCAGGATATGCTTGGGCCTGGATCCCCACACCTAATTTGTGAATGCTTTCATGTTTTTGTTAGAGCTTATCCACTGTACACCAATCCATCACGATTACCAAGGAACAAATAGTGTTTGACACGTCAATGGAGTCATGGCTATATTGTTACTTGATACTTTAATAAACCCTAATGGCCATGAAGATCTATGTACTGTTTATTGATCCAAGCTTCTAAATTGCAGTAACTTGTGTTTAAGGCAAGATCGATACTGTCCTGGGGCCATACAGAAGATTTGTGTTTATGATCAAACTTTGGACAAAATACTGCAATGGGTAAGTGGAGCGCTCAAATTATGAAGACCTGCCCCTGTAGCACTAACACTTATTTCTAATTTTTAAGAAACAAATATTTCAACTATCAAGCTGATCTATTTGTTGTTCAGTAATTAGTTAGCTATTTGTTTAATTACAATTTTTAGCCTGAAGGTTAAGCAAGCTACAACCGCTCCCCAGAACCCAGGGATGCTCTCAAACTCCAGACCTTCTGGCATCTGCCCAAGCCACAAAAGCTGTGGTGTAGGTTTGAAGATTCTCTATATTTGCACATCTGCCTTTTACTATTCTAATATATAAACTGGCTATTTACATTTACATTTCATTTGAGTTATAATTTGGTTTTAAAATCTTCCCTTGCATCTGGACACCTCCATGCCCATCAGCCATCTCCTTTATATTTATATAGCCTATGCAATTGAAGACTTTCTATGCAGATGACCTCCGTGGAGTTAAAAAGGAATGTATTAATTGTGAATAGCAGTACTGGGGCTTAGGAGGCACAGAGGTGTCTTGCACTGATTAAACATGTTCGGTAGTTCATCCCAGGATACACATTCCAGTGTCTCTATTTTCTCTGTGCCTAGTATGGATGAAATGATACATTTTAATTGAGGCACTTCAAAATGAAATAGTCTGCCCAACTTTTTTATATTGTTTAACTTTGTTTGCAAGCAATTAAGACAGCTATCATTATTATTCATTTAGGCTTCACTCTGCGCACTTAATGAAGCAGTTCTGGGTCATTACTCTATTTGCCGATGGGTAGCAGAGCTTAAGAGCTTTAGGGTATGATATGCAAATTGTTCAAGAAAAATCAACTACTTCATGTGCTGTCATTTTGTTATTAAAAGGCAAGCATTGCTAAATGAAATCTGCCTGTAGTGAGCACTGTCATACTGCAGCCTATGAAATGGGAAATGCAGGGAAGTTAATGTGTCTTTTCAAGGGGAAAAACAACACAAAATGACGGTTTTAGTTTTGATTTGATATTGGCAGATAAACTAACATGTTGTTGTTTTCCATCAATACTGCTTTGTACTTCAGTTGCCCATTTTTCAGACACTATCTTCAATGTCCTAGGGGGGTTTGCCATCCCAACTGTCTCAACTGACCAGAATTAGAGCCACTTTTACAAGTGTTTCTTAAGCATTTTAAAGCAGTTTTGTAAAAAAAGAAAAAAATGCAGTGTTGCAGTTGCCAATGCCTGCACAAGCATTTCTAACACCTGGAAACGCCTAGTGGTTACCATCTGTTATTGTTCTCTGGCATCAAGCAGTAGCAATTGGATGCCCGGGTGTAGTAAACACCACCGTTTTTACAGGTAGTTTGAAGTTACCTTTATTGCAAGTTTTGCTGTTTTAATTCAAAATTTGTAAAAGCTAACACATTCATATGGCCAAATGCACATTAGAGCTACATGTTATCTGTGGGTTGGTGCACAAAGTGTCACACATTGTTACATGATGTCTGTATACATACAGTAATTAGTCCGGTTCTGAAAGGCCCTTAACTTTTGTCACACTACCCATCAAGCAACATGAAAATAAAGAAGCACTCTAAACAGGCCAGAGTTGTGGAGAAGTATAGATCAGGGTAAGGTTATGTTTAATTAATATCTCAAACTTTGAATATACCACAGACCACCATTGAATCCCTCCAATAAAATTAAAAGAAAATTGGCACATTACAAACATGAAAATAGAAGACTGCGCATCACAACTCACACATCATCACACACTAGTAAGAAGAGCACTTTTACCACTTTAAGCTGTACACTCTACAGAGCAGGGATTTAGAATGGTCAGAATAAAAGCCATTTCCTAAAGAAATAAAAATAGGAATCCACATATGCCCTAAAAATATGTTGTGAACTTAACAAAAATATATGAAAAGGGTTCTCTGATCTACTGGGACAAAAACCCCATCATCTGAAGAACACATTTCCACAGTGAGCATGGTGCAGTGTCTCCGGTAGACATGGTTCACAGCTCTGGTCGGTGCACCCCCCAAGTGGGGTCCTTCTCCTGACCCCGCTGGGGGGTGCACAAGCCAGAGCTGCGGCCCATCAAAATTTTCTCATGGACCACCAGTGGTCTGCTATCACAGGTTGGGGACTGCTGCCTTAAGGGACCTGCAGGAAAAAGGCTTCTACAAAGTATTGACTTTGAGAAATGAATACCTATGCACTCTCCTGATTTGTTTTCTGTCTCAACTTTTTTTATATCACAAAAATAATATAAAAGTCATAATAATAATAAAAAAAAATATAATTTTCTCCTTCAAGGTGGTAAGCATGTTTTGTAAATCAAATGGTGCTACCTCTCTCCCAGCCTACCAACCAAAACAGGATTGCATTTTTAATTTATTGCAATATACAACAATAAATCTACTTCCTAGAACGTTTTGTACATAAGAGCCTCTTAAGCCTCAAGTTGCTGTAAAAATAGACTTGTTCCAGCAAATTGATGTTTTGATTCAACACCGGTGCTTGGCATGCACTATGTGAAGAACTGGACAGTGCAGCTCACATCAGATATGTCTAGACACAAGGCTCAATGGTCTATCACCCCGGAGGTCTTTTTTCACATACTGGAGCTTCTAATACTCTGAAAAGCCAATTACAGAGTTCAATTTTAAAAGCAGAATTTCCTAACAAAAATAAGTGTACATGTTCCTGACTTACACTTCGGTACATAGTAATAAAACGTGAATCTGACATTCAATGCAAGTGTACATTTCTGGTGCTTTGGCTTAAAATGACAGTGACTAAGTGCTGATTGACCAACAGTGAATGTTAGGTGATCAAATAAATAACTATATACATTGTCTCTTAGGTAGTTATATTTGAAAGCAAACTGCAGAAAAGAAAACAATCAGCATGTTACCCACAGTGATCAATCAAGTTTTATTTCTGGTATATTAAATAAAAAATCTGATAAGTGGAAATGTTTGATTTTCCCCTGTTTATTAGATATTTCCAAACAGTTCCTGCTTCATCTTTTTTGAAGATTTAGCAGCCACCAGAGGGAGCTATTGTTAGAGAAATATCCTGCTGTATGCATCTGGGATGACTGCAATAGAAACCTCAGGTGCTATAACAAAGCCTACATTAAATGTACAACCTCTACCATGAATAAACCTGCTAAGTGAATACAAAATGCTTTGAAATTGTATACAGTTTAAACATCAATTCCTCGCCTGTAAACAAACCAAATGAAACAATATACATCAATGCTCAATGACTTCAAACACCCAGTATTTGTTAGAAGGGCAACAAATATACTTCTATCTGCAATTTACATCCTGATATACACTTATCAGTCATAACAGCTGTCAGCTGTCTGTGCTGCCAAAAAAATCCACAGGTATTTGCGAATGTTCGCCTTTATACTGCACTAAATTCACAAACTGTACTAGAGGCGGAAAAACAAGGGAGGCGCAGTGTGACGTCAGTGACGTTCTTTTCATTGGCTTCCATTTCACCTTAGAATCAATATCAAGCTCCTGTGCTTTACCTTCAAATCCCTCCACAGTTTTTGTCCCACTTACATTTCTGACCTGGTAAAAAATACTCCCCCAGCCTCTCTCTCCGCTCCTCCAATGACCTACTAATGACTTCCTCACTCATAACCTCATCACACGCATGGATACAAGACTTCTCTAGAGCTGCTCCAACTCTCTGGAATGGTCTTCCTCGTCCTATTTGGCTTGCTCCTACTTTCTGCTTATTTAAAAGAGCACTCAAAACCCATTTTTTCAAACTTGCCTACCCATCTTCTTCTGTCATTTGAAACCATCACTACTTCCCACCACTACATATCTCCCATTCTATTGTGTGTTACCCCCCCCCAACCTCCTAGATTGTAAGCTCTCTGTGTGTCTCTGTATCTCTCTGTCATTTGCAACCCCTATTTAATGTACAGCGCTGCGTAATATGTTGGCACTATATAAATCCTATTTATTATTAATAATAATAATAATAATATTATTATGAGGCAAGCGTTGCTGAGCTGTACTCTTCAGTATTGTTTTCACCATTACAACAGTCACCCCTTTCCGCGAATACCGATTCTCATCCAATTGTATTATTTTGTTTATTTCTCAGATGCTCTTTTAGGTAAGTATGACCTTAACTGTGTATTTCTTTACCTGTTATATTTATTGGCATCAAATAGTTTGACTTTGATAATTATCATTTCTTGTTTGGTATTAGATTCAAATGAAATAAACCCATAATGAGTGAGAAAAAGCAAAATATTTTGGTAGTAATACTAAAGATAATGCAACTAATGGTAATAGTAACAATAGTAATACTTCACACTTAACCGTGAGCTGATCAATGAATCAGAGCCTCCACAGTCCTTGTCAGGCACCATTAGGAAGATCATTATTTTACAAATGTATTTATCTTTTTGTAAAATTCATATTAATGATCCGCAGGATTTCAAATTATGAATTTAGTGGTCCATGGGGTCCGAAAGGTTGCCACTGATTTAGGCAATGTTTTATTGTGGCTCTTATACCGCAGTCTAAAATGAAGAATTTACTATTACTTTATTTACAAAGCAGTTACACTACAAAATGTCCCAAAATGAGTTAGTGATGGCCTTAAAATGTGAGTAAAAAATTCAAAGCTGCATCCACAGGTTTCCTTCAATGCCAGCCCTAGGTGAATATGAATATTAGTAGCACTGGCTCTAGCGTTAAGATACCAAAGTGTGTCAACTTTTCTAAATCTTTCTGTAAAGCTGCAGTCAGTACCAAAAATAAACCTGCAAGGAAGCAATATGGCTGCTGCTGGTAACTGCTGAGCCCCTGACCTGAAACAAGTGTGTGGATCAGGGATTCTGACCTCATGTCCCCTACTCTGCATACTTGCTCCAGGTCAGTGACTGTAGAGTACAGATAATGGAATACCAATACAGGCAGAAGGGATCTGAAGTGTGTGTATATCACTCACATTTTCCTTATTTTGTAACCTCAAGGTTTGTTGAAAAAGGAGAAATCCCCTTTAAGTAATCTATTTATGAGATCACCTACCTCTAACAGTTCTGTTACCTTTTCCTAGCATTTAAGTGCATGATTATTCTCTTACCTCCCACATAAATTCACATACTGCATCAGCCACCCAAAGTTCTTTTGCCTTCTATGAAACTCTACTAGAATGTAAATATCTCTATTCACAGACATGGATCCAGCCAAGAGTTATAAATTCTCCTTAGGGCTGATCATTGCCTCCTAGGAATATTTGAACAAAAATGCTGTGTAAGAATACAACCCTTGATATCCTAATAAAGATAAATACCTATATCCCAAGCTTCCTGCAGATCTATTCTCTGACTCCTAACCCACATACTAGTTCCAGTTATGTCTCTCATGGTGCGAATAAATAGTTTAAGCTTCAGTGCACTGGATCCTAGCTTAGGGGACAGAGTCAGGGATAATTGGTATTTCCATGGGAGGCTTCCGAGACAAGTATTTAGCTTTGTGAGAGGATCCCTTTAAGCCCTCCCTATTTATCAGACACATATTTTACACAGCATGTTCTCTAGTTTTGTTTTCCATGTTATGAAGGGGAATAGGAATTGGAAAGATGTGAATTATTGGGAGATGTGTGAAGGTTGATTTTTTCTATGCAGGAAAAAAGGTAAAATGAGATCAGGATTCAAAAACAATCAACCCAATTCACACACTTACCAATCCAATGAGTATTTAATTCTTCCCATGCATAAAAATATAATGTGATGAGACGGTCGGGGATTTGAGCACAATTGGCAGAATCATAGTGCTAATGGCAGTCATTTGTTTTACCAACACTATTTAAAATGGTATAATTGGGAAGAGAAGGGTCTTCTCTGTCTCGAACATTATATGGAGTAAGCAGCTTTCAGCTCTGGGGTATGTTTTTGCATAGCACATAATTATTCAAAATGTTTTTTTATCACTCCCAACTGCTTTGCATTTTGAGCATAGTCCAGAATACTAACAAGAAGAACTCTCTTACATAAACTAATCAATGAACTACTGCATGTCTGAGCACTCTTCTCTTAGTGAATAATTAATATTATTATTACACAGTATTTATATAGCGCTATCATATTACGCAGCGCTGTACAATGTCCATAGTCGTGTCATTACCTGTCCCTCAGAGGGGCTCACATTCTAATGTCCCTCTCATAGTCATATGTCATTAATGTAGTCTAAGGTCAGTTTTAGGGAGAAGCCAATTAACCTAACTGAATGTTTTTGGGATGTGGGAGGAAACCCGAGTACCCGGAGGAAACCCACGCAGACACGGGGAGATCCTGCAAACTCCATGCAGATAGTGTCCTGGCTGGGATTCGAACCTGGGACCCAGCAAAGGCAAGAGTGCTAACCCCTGAGCCATTAATTCTGGCAATGTCATTTTAGTGGGCTGCCTTGATTTAGACTGTGCACCGGGGATGCGTTAAAATGGCACTGCAACTTTCCATACTATAGTATGTATGTTGCACAGCGACATGCTCCTTGTGTGTTAATAAAACATGTATGTGTGAAGTCAGCCATAGGAAAACCTGTACAGAGAAGACATATCAGCTTGTATGTTTGCTCTCCCTTGTCTGGCAACCGGTAATTTTAAAAGGACAATATGTCCAGCTTGATCTGCATATTAGTTTAGTTGTGGCAACAATGGATCAACATTTTTGGAAGCAGAGGTCAGCAAATGATGGCCTATACATATCAGGTTTGTTTAAAGATTCCCATGCATGACATAATTATAACAGAAAATGAAGATGTTTATTACTATTACAAATACAAATTGCTTTCAAACTAAAATTTTAAATACTTGCATTTTTTCTGGTAAAGTACATTTTAAAAAATGCTCAATCAGCAATACTACAAATCAGGGCTGCTATACAATGATTAAACTCCCCCCAAAGTAGACATATAGTTATCAGCAGATCTACATATAGTAATACCTGTAAATTGTTTTCTTATATAAAGCCAGTAACAGTGAGGAGCAATGGAGCTTTAAAGCAGAAAGAGTGATCAGATAAATGGGCATGCTGAGACAGAGTGTGTGTATGAATACAAATTGGAAATGACTTAGACAAAAATTGTACACATACTGCACTGCAAGTCAGGCATCATTGAGCACTATGAGTTAATCCTGTCGTCTGAGAACAGTTTTAGGTACATCACATCAGTTTATCAGCAGTTTTGGCAGTCGGTATCCCCATTTTGGGAAGGTGCAAGTCATTCACACCCGTGCCATGTCTCTGAATGTTATAAATAAATTTCTATCATTATACTTGCAGCCTATAATCATGGTGTCACTTGATAAGCTAGAGTCTATAGTAATGTCCAGAAGCCTCTTAATGCCAAAATGGTAACAAGGGCTCTTTAAAAGAAATAACACTGAATATACTATTTATATGTTTGTCTCCTTGTTCACCTAATAAACTTTTATCTATTAGTGAATGGTATTAAAGTAAGCTCCGTCTTTCCCAAATAATAGCAGTTAGGGGAAAGCCCTGGTAATAGCATGGATGCCATCAGAGTGTACTGTGATGAGAATTTGTTCATTCCATTTTGTTAAATACGAGTGAAGACTGAATAAAAATATGTCTGTAAAAAGACTAGTGTGATTTTTATAATTAAACTTTTAGAAACAACGCTGAATGATATTCTAAAGGCAATTTAAACTGGGAATATTGCAGAGCAAACTCTGTTCTCAGTAATAGCCTCTGTTGATTAGAGAGCTCTGCATTCAGAATAAGTCTGTTTAATCCAAAATGCACCCTGCACAGATGTTTTAAATTAAGCAGATTCCATCTCATCAACAATCAGATTTGTTTGGTAATCTGTGTGAAATATGATTTTTATTTTCCTATGAAAGACAGTTTTAAAA
>NC_092867.1:26331549-26377710 GCF_032062135.1 Pyxicephalus adspersus
TATATGGTAATTTTGGGACACTAAATAAAGGTGGTACAGAGCTGAGGGAGCCTCTCTTATGGTTCACCTTGACTAACACAGCCAGAGAAGACTTCCCCTCACTATGCAAGAGACGGCTTTTTGCTTTGGCTTAGAAGGAATATTTTTTGGTGGGATGGCTGAATGGGCAATTTTCATTACAATACACAGAGCTCTACCTAAATACTCAGTAATGCTGAATACTCAATATCCACAGTGCAGCAGAGCTGTATGTATCATACGGCATACAATACTTGTTCTGATTACCATGCACTATATGGTACAAACCATTCATACACACTGAAGATAAAACCATTCATACAAACTGAAGATAAAAGAAAGATCACAGCTTATAATTGTAACATTGTGGGTATGTGTCCTATCAAGGATGCCTACCTGGGATGACTATTGAGCTAAAATTCCACCAAAGACATTTAAACATGCTCTGGTAAGTGAAAATGATTCAACTAATCTCAGGCAAGGTTGTATTTCATGACTTGGTTTGTATTTAAATTAAAGAAGGGCATCGGGAGAAACAGGCTTCAGATACTTTCAGATTGGGAAAACCTAACTGTTCAGATGCTGTTCTCTCCGATGGACTTCATCCAGTGACATATGCTACCATCTGTCAATGCAACATGAACATTGGTCTGCCTTTTAAATCATCTAATGTCTATTGGGGTTTTAGTGATATGACTGCTTTCTTTTGATTGGGATAGGTATGTTTCTTGAGATAAGTCATACACAAACACAACACAGTTGTTGGCTATGCCTTGAAATTGCCAGTACAGTTCAGGCAGAGAAGTATGGTTCCGTGTCCAGATACAGGATTTTAACTGCAGCTGTTTTCCTAAATTTGCAATGTACCACATAAAGGTACAGAGCGGCAGGTTCAGAGCTTTGTAGATGGTTAGGCAATGTGTTCAGCAGTAGATTGAAGTAGCAATGTAGCAATTTTCATTCTGTTTAGGTCTGGAGCATTTTCTCAACACAAATATTTGAAACTTTAGCCAGAAGGAGTCTTTTTCGGATCTGTCTGCATTGATATTTTGCTATGGTAAAACATTATTATCTTCTCTGAGGATTTAACCGTCTTATTTGTACAAATGTATGGCCAGGAAGAACGAACACTCTGCATCATCTGCCTTGAGGGTAGTGTGGGGATGCTGCTGTTACTATATACAAAACATACACGAATAAATCAAATTATGTACAACTAGAGAAAAGCTAAGAATTATTTCTCCAGGCAAACTACTATATATTTCTCTCCATGGTATCAGCTTATATTTGGATCTATTCTTCATAAATAATAGCAGGCAAGGACTGAAACCACAACAAAGAATAGAATGCTACAGGTTGTAGTTGTTCCCATTAAAGAAAGGCTAAACGTTCTATCAGAAGCCCTTGGAATATGTAAATTCTTTAGAAATAACCAATTTGCTTTTCAGCTTCTGATATTGAAAACATGGTTTCGTGCTATGCTTCCCCAAGTCAAATATAAATGGATTAGTGAATGTGCTTCTTGGTAAAGAAGGAAATGAAAAAAAGTTCTAATCACTGCTTTTTGAATGATTCAATTCCCCAATGTAAAGCTAAGCTTTCTCTACATGCTTGTTTTCAGGACTGCGGGGTTTGTGTACACCTGTTTACCAAGAAAGAGAATGTAAAGAAATTTTTTATGCATCATTTTTAGTGTACACAGCCATAGATTTATGTTGAGAGCACTGCAAAAATACATACATACATGATTTTCAAGCAAGATCAGCAGATGAAAGAGGTGGTGTAATTAAACTATATGTGAGTATTGACAGGATATGTATACGCCACATTATTTAAAGCTAAAACCTGAACGAAGGAAAAAAATTATACACACACACACACACACACACACACACACACACAATGGTGTTGGGAGATTTTTTTCTTGCCACAGCATACATTAGTATTGTTGCTGACAATGTTCATCCATTTATATCGCAGTGAAACCCCTCTTCTGATGGCAACTTCCACCAGGATAACACATCATAGCACAGAAAGCAAATAATCGCAAACTTGAACATGACAATGAGTTCACTGTACTCACTTGGCCTCCATAGTCAGCAGATCTCAATTCAATAGAACACATATGGGATGTGATGGAACAGGAGATTCTCATCATAGATATACAGCTGACATAATTGCAACAACTGCATGATGTCAGAGAGCTAATATAGACCGAAATCTCTGAGGAATGTTTTCAGCACCTTGTTGGATCTATGCCGCAAAGAAGTTTGGGCAAAAGGGGGTCCAACGAGATTCTAGCAATGTGATTGTATATGAATTCCTAATAATAAATCATACTTATACCGTTTGTTCCTTGTGCAAGTGTGTTAGATTATTTTGTTTAAAATATTAATCCAATTATAAATGTCCAATAAAGACTAAGCACAGGCTGCAAATACCAAGTAAAGATAGAAAAGTATTTGGTGCTTCTCTTGTCATTAAGCCACTAAATGTTTATCCTAAAACACTAGGTTTCCATTGTCTCCTGCATCTCGATTGACTGACAGCACATTGATGAAAAACAACTTTATCTATCAATCTTTCTAGTTGCTATGGAGAAGTAGTTTATTGGGATATTTAGTGCTGGCAGCAGCATCAGGACAATGCACAAGAGACCAATGTTTTGTTAAGATCAAAGGTGCCCTGTAATATGGATTTTATACCCCCATGCTCTCATCTTTAGGAAATGACTAGTCACTGGGTTATTAATCATATCTGAAGTTTCATTTCAAACTTTCGATTAACCATTATCATAATTATACGCTGTGTTTGCTGAAAGCATATGCAAATATTACATTCTAAGAATGTCCAATGGTAGCTTACCTAGTTTTTTTTTGTTTTTTTTTTAAACAGTGGGAGGGTCACTTTTTACTGCAGGCTTTTTATACTTTTGATATGCATACTAAAGATACGCATACACTCTACAGCACAAGTCTTTCTACAAGTGGGCAAACCGATGTACATCACATTCTGCACCGCCTGATTCAGCCAGACTGACACAATTGCCAGTAGCACTTAAATTCAGTCACATCATTAGTACTGTTCCAAGCTCAGCTGACAAAACTTGGCACATCAATGCACATTGATGTGCACCCGTGGTGTTACAGTGGGCAAACATTTAATTTAAACCACAACTTAAACACCGATAACTTCTTAGCCATGGATGGCGAATTAAAAACCACAACATTCAAGCTTTCAAGTTTAATAAAAGACACAAAAAACTAAAGGACTTTGCATGACCATCAAAACAAAACTACCAAATCCAATAACTGTGTGATATCTAAAGGTTAAAGAGATGAATTATACGTATCTTATCTGCCACATAGAATTCAAACAGTGTTCAACAGTTTTTTGTTTTTGAGCCAGGTGGAAGAAATTGTAGGCGGGTGTCAGCCCTTTTATTGTGACCCAACTCTGCAGTAATCACCCAAGCACCTGGCTAAATGGAGCTGGGGAGAACACTGTCCCACATCCATTATAGTACAATTTCACCGAGATTGATTAAAAAAATGACTTTTTAGGCTTTAGATCAAACCAACAATTCTATTAAAATCCAATTTTTTTATTACACAAAATCAATAACAAAAACAAAATATTTTTTATAAAACATACTGCAATAATCTTTATTATCACTTTTCACGCATTTCACAGACCTCAACATCCATTTCATCAGAAGAAAATCAAGAAATGTTGTAACAAATAAGTAGAATATACACTTGCCAATAAAAGAAAAAAGAAGAAAAACTAAGAACACAACTTAATCCTATATGTTACGTTTATTGTTTTTATGTTACAATTTTGTCATGTTTTGTTTAAAATGCTCTGATATGATAAAATTGTGTTCTTATTTTTTCATCTTAGTATTTTGATGAGAACACCTGACCTTGCCACACTAAAATAACTCAGTTTCATTTGCTCCTTTTTTTCTGGATTTTTGTTCACAAAAATATATAGTTTGCCCGGGATTGAATATTATGCACCAAGATAAAAACCTCAATGTGCAGTTTTTCTGAGGCTTACGATACTATTTCTAGACATATAGTCTACAATGAATGACCACATAACAAAACATACATCTTTTCACTGTGTAGGCTGAAAGCTATTTGTACAAACAAGCAAGTCAAGCCGTATTCATTCCCAAACCCACAATAAACTGTTGGAATTGGATTTTAAAGCCATCATTTAATTTTGTTTTAATAATGTCCTTTCTTTTAATTACTGTACTTCTGGCTAAAACCCAAGTATGATGTTTTTTTTTTTTGGAAATTGGCAGCTACAACACAATAATACTACTAGGAAAACAAGGTTATTTCTATAATTGTTTGTTATTATGAAAAGTCCTTATTGGAAATCTAATTCTGACCTTGGGCCTGATTTATTAAAGCTCTCCAGGGCTGGAGAGGAGACACTTTCATCAGTAAAGCTGGGTGATCCAGCAAACCTGGAATGTACATTTTCAAACGTATTTCCTAGCAAATGTTTTCAATCTTGGACTAGATCTATTTCAGGTTTGCTGGATCACCCAGCTTTACTGATGAAAGTGTATTCTCTCCAGCCTTGGAGAGCTTTAATAAATCAGGCCCCTTGTCGGAGTTCCAATGCTATATATGAAGGCTGTAGGGTATTTGAAGGCCACAACAATTCATTAATGAATCTCCAGGGACACAATTGGGCCAAAATCTAGGCAGCAGGTTAAAAGGAGGCATCAAACATGGGCTTTCTTTTTATTTTTTTTTGCCTTATCTGGACATTTTTAAACATGTAAAATTTATGGAGAAGAGAACTAGGAACATTAGTTCCAAGACTTACAAGGGCTGAATTTCTGCCCCTTTACTTTGCAGAAATGTGGTCAGAACTGTATGGACATGCACTAAGGGCTTTGAATTTCCATTGTCGGTCACTAAAATTTGCACCTGATGATTTCTGCAACGATCATTTGAAAATCAATTGTTGCCATTACAGTCTACGATCACATTTGCAGCACTTATGTGATTATGAACAATTGTTTACAGAATGATCCAGGCCCACAAGGCGAGAAGTATCATTATCAATAACAACCAGCATCTTTACAGATGACAACCAATGACAGCTAACTATTCTATTCACATGGATAAAAATAAGGATTGTTACATGTTAGTGAATTGAGTCTATGTACATGTAGACATCAGTAGAATATCAATGGATCAAACTCTGAAAACGGATATATATGAAGAGAAAAAAACAACCAAACATATAATTGTGTTGATAATTTGCAATCTAACTAGGATTCTATTTTTTTAGAATCACAAACATACAGAGTAAAGAGAGATTGGAATGAGGCTACGTACACACGTTAGATGATTCCCTCCTTAGGGCATGTTCTGGAATCTGACGTGTACATCGGCCGTCTCTTGTCGTTCATGGATCCTACTTGGCAGATCCACAAATGGCAGAAGTGGAAAGACCACATTGGACGTGAAGGGAGGAGAGTAGGGTGCTGTTCACTAGTTCTTTCCCCTCCCCTTTCCATAAAACAGAGCGGCATTGTATGTACAGCACTCTTTCATTCATCTTTCTGTCTTTTGTTGTTGGAAAGGATTGTGAAAGAACATTTCCAACTACAAAAGTCTAATGTTTGTACATAGCCTTACCTAGTGAAGGTCTTTATATTATTAAATTATTAAATTTTACTTTTTAAAAGGAGCCATAATGAATTTGTAATAAACATAGGTCAGGTGCACTTTTTTAATGACTGTGAATGAACACTGAACATTATAGTATACTAATCACTAACTACTTATATGAAGTTGTTCAGTCTGTAAGGGCTTTTAAGTTGTTTAGGACTTACAGAACCCGGATGTCGTCTGAATTATGCTTAATTTCCTTAATTTCCATTTATTCCACTTTTGGTTTTAGTGTTGCATAAAGCTATCATGTAAACAAATATGTTTTTTGGGAAGAAAACAGGAAACAATACCTTCTTCTTAGATAGCTTAGGACTTGAACGGACTTGTACAGCAGCTGCTCAGAAGGTAAGTACAGGAGTAGTCAAGCTTGATTTACAAGCACAAATCACTGCAATAATGGGTGTCAAGCCAAACAATAGTAAGGTGCACATGATGTCACCTACATCAAGAGATCGCTTTCTGCACAAACAGGTCTACACACCCAAACATGTCATCACAGCCTTGGAATAATTCAATTTGTCTTACTTACTACATAATTGTTCTCCCAGAGATCAGACTGCCAGTCCCTAAGGCCAGGGAAAAGTCTGTTATTCAGAATCTGAGATTCCTTTTGACACATTTTAAGACCTGTGTGAACAAACCAATATCCTCACACATCACTAACTTTAGAGGTCTGAGCGTCATTCTCTCAGTCAGACCTTGCTTGACATTTACAGTCATCACTTTGTGGTTTTTAGCTGGGTGTCACAAGAGCAAATTGTGAATACAGCAACACCCTCTGAGATTTACATCAATCGCCCAGCTGTTTTTTTAACTCCACCTGAGCAAGAATCCATGTGAATTTTAAAACTGCTTTGCAGACTAAACTGTGCAGAAATTCAACTAATAATAGATAGTCACATTTGTGTTACTGCAAGTTATTATTCCTCAAACCAAGGTATATGTATATGCATATTTATGCTTCCTGTAAAGCTTTTATTTCCATCCTTAGACAACCAAGTAGATCTAATTATGAATTAGACACCTTCAGTATTGTAAGTACCGTACAGGAGCAATAGAGTTTGGATGAGAATCCATCAACATGGCATGATTAATTTCAAATTCAGTCTATCATCTATAGGTAACTTGTGGTATTAAGGTACTCTAGAACTTCCTCACATGACCATGCTGCAATCAAAAACATGTTTTTGGGATCCCTGATCCCTGATGTCTATCTAGTAGCTGGCACACCAATGAAAGGGCAGATTGACACTCATCTAGGATGCATAGAATGTAGAAATTGCAAACTTCATATTACTCTTCAATCTGTCTACAGCATCATAAATTTAGCAGCCTTGGCATATAAATCACCCATCCATATTTGTGTATGTGACTGAATTATGCAGAGTCAGATGGAGAAGTAATATTTGTTGATGGCAGATTGTACAGACAGGCTGTGAAACCCACAGAAGCACACACCAGGCTCCAAACATTTCTCTAAACATTTCCTATTAACATCAATAGATATCACACATCAGTCAATAAATCAATGCACCAATCACGTTTGTAAATTTTGTGGTGAGGAACAATGACTAAAATGGAGATGCCTGTGCATGGTCACCCCATAAGTAACAATTCTGCCTCAAAGATGCAATATACCAGGATGCTGGGATAGGGATAGGGAAATTACAAGTCTAGCCTCTTCCAATAAACTCCTACTTTAATCTGCCGTTTTCCCAATATTGGTTCACTCGCTAAAGACAGACAGAAAAACTAACATAAGTGAAAAAGTCACATGGAAAAATAATAAATTCCCAACTGTTTTATAGGAGCCATCACTTAATAATCATAAACAACCTAATTACTACATCGTTTACTACAGATATAAAGAATCTAGTCCCGTAGTTATCTTACAGGAGAGGACTGCTGGAGGTCAGCACCACAAAGAATAGGTAAAATGTCTGGGCTATAAACAAACAAATTTATTCAGTACATCTCCGCAATGCATGTCCATCTTGCCCCCCACATACATAGAGAAGAAAGTGCCCTGCATAGGTGGAATGGCCAGGGCTGATAACACTGCTTGTAATTTTAGTAATGCAGAGGTATGGTGTTTTCGCAAACACTAGATTTCTTTAATTCAGAATTTTAATTAAATAAAATGTGCATCTAATGCAGAATTGTAATAAATGTTATTATTTTTCTTGCAAATAAAGCATGAAATGAACAAATTGCACTATTATGACACATGCAAAAATGTTTACACGTGTTATATAAACTAGCCTTTCTCAAACTTTTTAAACCAGATGAACTTTTTGGAATAACTTTCAGGTCTTACGGAACACCTGACAATAGCAATATCCACAACTCACAGTATATTAGTGTGGTAGTCAGTGGAAAGAATGATTCTTACATTGCTGGCCAGCAGGAAGAATGTCATTCTTACAGATAGCAAAAAAGATAATCAGTGTCAGTGGTGACTGACCTGAGGGGTACAAATTAGTCATTAGTCCAGGAACCCCTAGAAACCCCTGCAGGAACCCTGGTTGAGAAGCACAGGTATAGACATTGGCAGGTTAGATTACCCACTAATTACCATCTGGTATTTCTGGGGGTATTCTGGTGGCAACACATTAGAATGTAATTTTCCATTGAAAAACAAAGAGAACAATGTTTTACCTTATGTTTAAACTTGTTGGAGTTCTTGTTCTCGTTCTTATTCAGGTCAATAAAATAATGCGTAATCCGTTCCTTGGCCTTAGAATCCATATCCCAGGATATCTTGAAGGAGTCGCATGTGATGTTACTTATCTTAATCTTCTGAGGGACGGGCAGCTCTTCCATCTCTGCAATGCCTCTGTCTTGCGATTTATTCCCTGCAAACAAAACATGTTATTATTCAGGATGTCTAAATGTATCTAGCCAGGAGGCCAAACAACTCATCATCTTAAACATACTAAATTACATTTTATTGCACAGTGGAGCTCGACAGCCTGTCAGAAGAGAAATAGCCTAACTATCCAGTGTCATACATAAGATTTAAACTTTTATACCCCATTTAGAGCTGGAGAGCCAACTGTCGCTTTTTACTTTTCTGTAGATAGCACAAGGCAAAATGCTTCCCCTATTCTTTGTCATTTGAAGCAGCTAAATTACCCTTTTTGTCTCTATTCCATTAGATTTTCTCAAGTTTTTTGTTCTTCAGTTAATTCTCCTGCAAGAAACATTCCATAAAATGTACCACTTCATTTTACCAAATACCCCCTTAAGTAAATCAAACCTTACCAAATTTAAAATTCAGCTAATTCATTACAAAATCCAATAGTACTTAAAAACTGTACCTAGAATTCTGTTCAGGTAAACCCTGAAGCCTTTCAGATACTCATCTACCATCTCTTACCGCCATGAACCTTGGGCACCTATCACCCTATCACTTCTCATTGACATTCTCATTCCACTAACCATTGAGTAGCAGAAACACTACACAATACTGGCTGTTTCAGAAATGCTCTAGTCTAGTCATTGAGCCATCATAATTAGGTCCTTGTCAGTGTCGCTCAGGTCCTAACATGTGCTTATTTTTCCTGCTTCTAACACATCACCTTTAAGAATTACCTGTTACCTTCCTGCATAATATATCCCAGCCTTAACAGGTGGCAATGTGACATGAAAAATCAATCTTATTCACCTTTCTAGCCAGTGGGTAATGTTTTGAATGATCAGTGTATATGCTGTACATTAACTCTAAGTAGAACCTAATAAAAGATGCAGATGTCAAAGAAAGTGCCTTTGGATCTAAATATAGGATGCAGACTTAATCTCGGAATTTGTATGTTCATACACCAAATCTATGTGCTATATGACTGTACCACAGGAAATACTTTTTCTTGAATGCCATTTTTAAATGCCATTCAATAATCTGCTTGTTCGAAAAGCTGTATGAACATTATATCTGCAGGCATGAGTATCTTGGATATTCTTAGCGCAGTTCTCGGATATTCTCAGACTTGGAATGCTGCAGACAATTCTACAATGGAGCCATAATATCATCTTCAATGGGTCTACACAGGACTTGCACACTGGTCTGCTTGTTCCCTCTTTGACTATTCTCTTAACAGTGTCACGGTTCCATCTCCTACTGTAATAGTGACAGTTTATTGGCACGTTACAAAATAACTAGCTGTCTTCTTTAAAAGTGATTGATGACATTATATTTTTTCAACTTTGAAGAGAACAAAACTCAATTAACTTTAGGCATAATCTAAATATTCAGTCTCAAAATACTCGAAATGTGTTTTATAGTACTTTAAGGACTCCATTTATTATACAAGGAATCAGACATCCCCTCAAACATTACCTAGTGAAAACTAATTACTGACATTTAAACACATGGACCTGGAAGATTCCCACAAGGAAAAGTTTTATTCCTTGTCTTATAAATATAACCCTAAGAGTGCAAAGACTTATATTTGCATTCTTAAATAGCTTTGCATTATTGTATCCTAACCCAAGTCTGAAGAATGGGTCAGAGTGGAGAAGGGTTGGAGCCTTGTCAAAGTTTTTAGTCTTTCTTCTTCCCACTGGAAAGACTTGACCAAGATTCTAATCTAAGTAATTGCTATCACTGAAGACAAAAAGCTAGGGAAAAAAATATATTCAAAGGCATATGGGCAGAGTTAAGAGTTGCAACTTTTGTGTGTCTTCTGTCTGTGTACTTTGGACTTCAGAGAAGAGAAATTAAGAAAAATTTCTACTACCCAGAAAAAGATCATAAGAAAACCAAACCAGATCTTGCCCCATTATACCTAAAAAATCAATATTTAGGCTTGATGTTATGTTGGTTGCGTCTGGGCAGCATAAAAATGTGTTTTCACATGCTTATATTTGTTTGCATTATCATGTTCTTTATTCCCCTTTGTGTTTACATTACATTATGTTACTTTTATTTTTAGAAAACCATAGTTACATTGTTTCATGCCTGTATTTACATTTGTGATGTCACAATGATGAATTGTCACCATATAATGATGCCACATCCCACAATGTCTATCATTACAAACATGAAAAAGGAAGCCTATGGACTTTAAAGCCATATCCTATCATACCCGACAAACATATTAAAATGACAGTAATACTTTATTTCAACAAAAAAAGTTAAAAACATATCTCCAAACATGTAGATCTCAGCAAAGGTCTTCCAAAAAAGAACATGTAGCTGTACATTTTCAATATCATTGTAGTAATTTCTCTAAACATTTCATGGATTCTCAGTCTAATCATCAGGAGTGGCAATGAAATCTATTAATCCAAATACAATCTCACAACAATATTTGTTTATAAAAAGGTATATTTTTTTACAAATCAAACTTACTACATCATTCAGAATGTGTGCAATTGAGGAAAAATATAACTGTACTGGGCATTATATGTATCTTACAAATGTCATTTAAATCAGTACTACCACTACTTAAAAAAAAATTTTGTTTAGGTTTGCAATGGTCAGCTACATATTTAGTTATATAGCCATGGCTATAAACCAGGAAAATAACCTGACTACTATCATGCCATGGCAACTTTCTGCAGCTCTGTACTTGCTGCACCTGTCTACAATGAGCTGCCCCAGGCAGACTATCATTTATTAAATATAACTGTTAGTAAAACAAATTAACACACATCTGTAAAGAGTTTCAGCTCCTTGCCACCTGATACTAGAGCCATGTTTAATGTATATGCTTCCATAAGCACACATAATTATGGTGTTTTTTTTATTTAATACCCTTTTCATTAAAACCCACACTGTACTTGTCTAAATTGAACATTATTATGGCTATGAAAATGAAAAGCAGAACACATTATGGTTATCTTGCCGTACCCTTGGTATAGGTATATAAATGCCTTATAAAAACCGGTGCCCAAGCAAAGTATGTAAAGTAACCCTAAACCCCTTGACAAAGAAAAAGCAGAGACAGATGGAGTTTTAAAGAATCTCAAGTATCACGCATTTTCAGGATTTTCTCACAATTCTTAGAACTCTTGCCAGCTATATATATCACAGCTTTCGACAAACCTGCTAAGTTGAAGATGTAGCAAGGTTTAATTTTTTTGAGTCTGTTAAAGTTTTCTAAATATACAAGAAAAACTCTACATAAAGGGCTATTTAAATTGCTTTAAATGCTTGTGCTATAGACCCATGTCTGTGTAGGAGTATTCAGGAGCTGCACACTGGCTGGGATATTCCTTGCCTTCACTTGTCTCTTTTCTTTTGCAATCAGCAAAGACAAAATAATCAAGATTTGTCAATAGAAGAGCAGACAGCTCATTTAAATACTGCTGGAGGTTTCTGACAACAGATGGCTAATTTAATTCCGCCAGGAAAGTATGTTATTGAAAAAATGGATCTGCTTCACTGCACATTTTTAAAGAAGTTCAGAATCTTTGCACAACAATAAGTTGCATTACATGTAAAAGTGCTTGACTAATCAGAACAAACTGTATTACAAAGAAAAGGTTAGGCTAGCATTATGGACAGAGCCAGGGATGAGTACACCATTTAAATCTGCTCCACCTCTTGTTTGGTAATCAGAATTGGAATAAATTTAAGAGGATCTGTGTATTCAAATGTAAATCTAATAAGAGTTAGGAATTAGTAAACAATTTGCTTGTCTTGAGTGACAACAGTAAAAATGTTTTCAGTCCTAGCAAAGAATCTGAAATATATGGCGGACAAGGGTGGGACTTCTATCGCTTAGATCAGTTCTCCGGTCACAAAAAAAGTTTAGGTTTGGCCCATCACATTTTGATGCAGTATAATAATAAGATATAAAATAATAAGTAGAATAGGGGATAATGCCTCCCAAATGCCCCCACAACACTCATTTGTTTTAATAGGTAGTTTGGAGGGTTTTGGGGAGGCGTTTTAACACTTTCCAAGTGCTGCACAATGTTATTTCTTTATAGGCCATCAAGAAAACGCTCTGATGTGGACTGGCCCATTGGAACAAATGGGAAACAGTCTGTGTAGACTAAACATCACACTCATATCACAAAATAACGTCATCTCTTTCTTTCTTGTTCTCAGGGGTCCAATGCATGTTATTTTAAATAGGTCTATTGCTACTGTGAGTCAAGATGAGTCCATTTCAGGTGGAACCTTCTGGCATTGGCATCAAATGTGATAACGTGCTCACTACAACATAAGGTACCACAGCTGCAACTAGTTTTTGAACACAAAAGACACAAACTAGGTGAACTATCTGAAGAGAACAAGTGTCAAGGCCCAGCAGCAGTAGATGACATGGCAATGTTTCTGTGTAGCCCTGAGGCAAACTTCTGCTATGATCCAGCAAACTGCACAGCTGATCAATGTGTTTGCACACGTTTCCTTTACATTTGCAGTGGGCATGAGGTTCTTCCTCCAGTGAAATCCAGGAACCATGCCTCAACCCAAAAGCAACCACATGCAAACACCTGCAAAATGTGATTTACAACTGTTCCCATACCGTTGAAAAGGAGAAGTTGGGCGCACAGTTGAATGTGCTATAAGACTGAAAGGGGCCTTAACATTCCACAAGTACAGCCACCAGAAATGAAGATCTTTAATTATTTAGCAGCCCATAATAGCACCAGTGGGATTGGGGACATCATGCAACACACTGTAAAAGTATTGCAAAGAAAAATACCACAATTCTTCCATATGATCTTGAAAAGCACTGCATGGATTTCACAGTCAATACCATACAATATTTCTTATTTTATAAGTCATTTTTTAAAAACTTTTGCTGAAGTAATAAATTCTGTTGTAAAACACAAATTTGGAAAATGAGAATTCTACAGTACTATATTGTAATAATATAAACTTTACTAGACTGTTTATAAGCCTGATTTGTTCATGTATTTGTAGAGAAAAAGTAGAGAGTTTATACAAAAAAACTTGAAATATATTCCCTTTATATCCCACCTACTCAACCTTCATAATTTTACCAAGTCTGGAAAGTCTAATTCTGCAACACTGACACAAAACAGTATACCAAGTGCAATACCATCTATATTAAATATCACATAATGTGTAGGTGTATATGGCACTGTGACATATTAACTATAGCTTTAATTTATTTATTTTTTAGTCTTTGGAGAAAAGTTTAATCCTCTTGGTGCCAGTCATTGATGCTAAATCCTAAAACATCCAACTGTTATTTTGTTTCAGTAATCCGGTAATCTTTGCAGTTCTGATCACTGAGAACCAGATTATGCAATTTATATAAATTACTCCATTTATTCAATGTTTTATTAGAGACTTTTAAGGTTATCATTATTTATCTCTTCACATGTTTTAGTTCATAATTTAAAAAATGGATTGTAAATATATATTGAAACTAAATTACTACAAATACAAATAACATTTTATTATTAATATTTATTATTTCAACATTTTTTCATCTTCCTATAGTCAGATGATCCTTACTTCATTCTGTGATGAGCAGGACTATTAAAAACTCCAGTATTAGCCTCAAAAAGGTATCTGGTATAAAAGGGAGTTTATTGCATTAGCTAGGAGTGTTCCCTTCAAAAATCAGCAGTCAGGAACCTATACATCAAACATAGAGTAATGTCTGATTGCAAGAGAAGTGTGCAGGTCTATGTGCCTATCAGGTGCTGAGACTATAAGCCACTGCCAGGCTAAAAACATTCACAAATGAGGGAAAAGAAGGTAACAGTGTTGCATCAAAGCACATGCCTATAAATTAGTGTCTGTGCCTCTGAGGAACTCTATGTATCCTAGGACCACACAGTTTAAAGGGCCTTGACATTCTCCCCCGGTGTCATGCCAAGACCCTGGCAATTATATTGAAACTCTGTGTACAACAATTTAAAAAATATATCCGTGCAGTGGGTACAACCTCCACCACAATAACGTCTCATTTTCCCTAGGGGATGAAGAATAAGGTGATTACCATATGCTATTTCCTGCTCTCACAGTAGTTGGAGCTACCTTTGCAGTGTGGCCCTCTAAATTGTGGGTGGGCTTTCAGCAACCTTTTGGAAAAATGGTTCTGCATGGTATGGGATAATGTCAAAGAGATGTGATTATTTGGGCAATGAAGGGAAGAGGTTTATGGAAACCAGGTGCATAAGGAGGAGGAAGCCTATGACAGTGAGAAATAGGCTAAGAAAATTATCTTTTCCACAACCTCTAGGCAAAAAAAGAGCAGTTGAACACTTGAACTTAAGGTTACCTTTAACTTTAATACCAGATCTTTACCATGATCTGCTGGCATTTGACAGATGGATGACAAGAGCAGGGCTTAATCTAGGCTTGGACAGTCATGGCAGTGTGCATCGTCTGAGTCTGGGAACCCAAGAACATAAAAGGAAAATCTATACAGATCACATCGAGGAGCCTGTAGTTCAGGCATTGTTGCTACTTTAAGCACTTTTTTATGTTAAACTTCATTACTGATAGTGAAGTTTTGGATGTTGGAGCTGGGAGACTACTTTAATATACAAAATCTTGTACAACACAATGTAGTTACACATAATGGAACAGTATACACCAAACAGAAAGCCATAATTGGCACAGAAGGAATTGAACTCATTCAGAGCTGTTAAAGCAGCAGTTACAGGATCACCAGGGAATATGGTAGTGTTTTTCAATTCGACAAGACGTTTACTACAGATAGAATAGAATGCAAGAGATAGTAATTTATAAAGCTCTGACAGAGAAAAACCTTGACACAATTATCCCACACACCATGAAAATACAGCAATTTTCCATACAAGCAGCTTTCATTGTCTAATGAATGGCGATATAAAATAGATTTAAAGTTAGTCATGCATGTTGTCAAATTCAGACAGCACTGTGTGATCCAAATAAAACTGGATAATTTCAGTTCTTTTTTGCCTTTTTTTACAATATGTGTGTGGGAGAACTTGTCTTGCCACATAATGCAATCAATACCCGCGTACAATATCTGTCTGTAAAATTCACTACTGGGAAAGGTTAATTTAATTTGTTTTGTCTTGCACCTCCTCAGTGTGAAAAAACAAATACTTGGTATACACTGCAATAAACCCAGAGGTGCAGAAGTCTATTTCAGTAAAATTAATACTGAAATGTGCTATTAGAGACAGCATGCCATATGCTCAGAGTGGAGCGTGCTCCCATTAGACCGCACAGCCCATCATAGCACAGTTCATCAATCATGCGCTTGGCCGAACAGAAACAATACTGTGTGGTACCAAAGTACCTTGTATGTATACTTTCCCTTTATATAGTAAGCATAGCATATAGTACACTCCCTCTTCGTGCCATGCAGAATGGTTGGATTTTAATAAAAATGTCTAGTAGTGATTCAAAGAGTAAAGAGTAGAAAAAAAAACAAGGAAACAGATTGCATGTTTTTAGTTAAGTGTATAGTATGGATGCACATTAGAATCATTTATAAAAGTGGTAAAGTGAAATCATAGGTCTATATTCTAGGCTAAATGCATGATGGTTACACATACTGTACACAATTCTTGTTCCCACACACTTCTGCTGCAGGCTCAAGTGTCCAAAAGTCCCAATCACCCTCATTCAAGTGAATGGAACAGTTGGGAACCATTTTTCACATGCAGCAAATTGCTAAATTTGCAAATTGGCTGTGTAGTGGATTTTTAGAAGAACTGCACTATAACTGCAACTGTGTGCAGTATGGTTTGCTGCTCCAGGGCGCACAGCAGCAGTTCGCTATTTACCACACACCACGTCATCCAGGACCATACAGTCCTATTTCACACATTGTCCTTCTAAGAATTTTTTTTTACCTATAGGGTAGATTGCCAGACTTCATAAAAGTCAAAGCTAGCATTTTGTCAGCATTTCCACATAGTATACCAGTACAATACTTTAATACAGATTCTCAACCGGGGTTCCTCCAGAGGCTGCTATTGATTTTGATGACATTTATTTTTTTGGCTATGAGGTTGAAATTCTTCCTACTGGCCAGCAATGTAAGAGGCATTATTCCAGCTGACCACCACACTAATGTATTGTGAGTTTTTAGTAATTACAGTAGACGTTCCCTGAAAATGTGAACATTCTGAAGTTTGAAGGTCAATAAACACTGCTTTAACTTATAAGACATAAATAGCATTCTATGATTGTTTATTTTCTAGTATGTGGTATGCTGATTCACCTGTGTTGATATTTTCTGTTATGTTGTAAATGATGGTTTATAAATTCCTTGGTTGTTTGTTTGAAAAATAAATGAAAAATTATATAAAAGCATTCTATGATTACTACTATAAAAAGCCCTCTACATACACCAAACAGTAGGTTTTATATAGTATATACCATCTTCTACCCTCTTTTCATCTTTTTTCTTACAACAAGTTATAGCTAGACATCAGAAGAAAAGCACATTGTATTTAACGCATTACTGTTGAATTCACAGAGCAAAGAACGTAAAATAACTGCTGCATGTCAGTGATGCAATGTCACACAGTCACCAAGCACCTAATTATTTCATGTAATTACAGGTAATTATTAAGAGGAAATGTGGAAGGTATAGGGGAATACAGTTTATTTTTAAAGGTAGTCGATTCATTTTTTGCAGGCAATCTTTCAACTATGCCATCAACAAGATAGAGAGGAGTGCTTGGCAGCATCTAGGGTAGTCCCAAACCTTTGTGTTTCATATAAATGAAGTTACATATTGGCACAGGGAGTGTCTATGTTCATACCGTCACACTGCTTGAACCTGGCTGTCTTCGCCATGTAGAAAAAGTAGTGTTCAGTCCCCAGTAGCCCAAATATCTCCTTATTTTAATAAATTTTTAATGGACTTTGAAAATAGTTAACTGCATGATACAGACTGAATATAGCCAAACGTAGATCTCAGCAGTATGCAGCAGTTGTAGTAAACAGCCATGTTTTGTTGGCACCAATGTAGGTCCCACTCTGAATGGTTATATAGGACTATCACTTTCCACATGTTAGGCTTAGTGTAAGACCATATACTTGGTAACATTTACCATGCTATAAATAGAATTTGCCTGAATTTTAATATCCATATAAGCAAAGCCTCTGTGTACGAGCTCCTAATACCAGTAAAAATCTTTGATAAAATCTATGATTTTTCCATTTTGAAATGGAGAATGCTCAGTCACTTAGCTACTATGAGTCATGAGTCAGAATAAGACTGATTTTATTGGTAGTTTTTGTTTTCCAAAATATATTTTATGTATATATTATAAAAGGGCAAATATTTTTGTCCTTAGTTTTTTGCAAATATTTTAAAATTATTAAGTGGATACAAAATATGAGGATTGTATTTACAAAACAATATTACAGTTGTTTTTCAGCTATTGCCCTTTACCAAGACTGAGGATAAAATTACAGACCAAGCCTATGATCTGCAGTAAAGGCATGTTGCAGGTCAGGGTTACCCCTGTCCAAGTGATACAAACTAGGGCAGAAGCACACACAGTATGTTGAGGGTAAATTAATGCCTGATATGTTTTTTGATAACACAAAGTAAACCTGAAGTAAAAATAAATCCCAAAAGTGAAACAATTGGTAAAAGGTATGGATAGATGATGACAGATGATTCATGCAATTTCTGCCAAAAAAAATTTCCCCTGACAATTGTTTGTATTTTCTGCAAAAACTCCCTGCATGTAAAATGGGCCAAGTGCCACAGCCAATATATATTCTGTGCCCATGCAAAAACCCAGCCAAGGACAAATGGCAAAACCTACCTAGGACACCTCAGTTTAGTCCTGCTTTAAAGCTCAGTAGAGGAATTAAAACTTAACATAGCCACACGTGACCTAAACATTGCTTAAAATACCAGTGTTGAGATTCAGCTTTGGACAGTAGTAAATCCATACTAAGTCTGGCCTTCTTCTAGCAATAAATTCAGCTGTCAATGCCAGAGCCTCTTCTGCCCACTGCTGCCATCTTGACAACTGGCACCAACCTCTGCATCTTCTTATCACTAGGTGTTGTGTGTGGGTGGGCTAATGGGTGGCTGGGCGCACATGCATGGTATGTGGCTGAAAAAAATCATTCCGTGCCAAAACAGAACATGCGCAGTGCTAAGTGTGCATGCACAGAAAAGCAACCACATTAAGAATTATGTTTACTGCTTCAGTAAACCTGAAGCACAAATAAACCCCAAAAGTGAAACAACTGCTAAGGGGTAAAGCTATTTGGAATTCTCATTTCAATAGGGACAGGTGAAATCCTTTCTGCAATAAAATGTGCTTTCTATGTACCCTTAGGGGTGCTGGGACTGAATGAACACCTGTGTGGATGTGAAAACTGGGCCAGTAAGGCTGGGGAGAAAAAGAATTGGGTTATACTGGTAATAAGACAGATTATATCTACCTTGCTGTAGTTCCTAGAAGCTCACAGTGTTCATTGAAATCAGATTAGGCAATTGTAGTAAAAGAGTACAAATAAAACAATGTCAGAGATACAAATGCTGTAGAGACTAAGATTTCACAATACTAAAATAAATAACAATGGTACAGCAATCACTTTGTACTCTAATTATATATATATATATATATATAATTCTAAAGCTGATATGCTGCTGGTAATTGCACAAATTTCAAAACAGCAGATTCCCGTACTGTCAACTTATTTAGTAGGCACTATTTTAATTAACTGATTTTTTTTTTTTTTTTGGAGTTTAATTGCAGAAATGCCTGTACTAGAGGGACTGCGGATCTTGCAGAAGCTGAAGATTACCTTAGAGGTTCTGGCTGTTAATAGCAGCTTTAGAGTTTCTGCTCTCAATGTGTCACTTTTAGATAAAGAAGCCCCAGTGTCGTCCTTGATAAAGTGGAATAATCATTTTCTGGCATGGACTGGAACAAGGAAGTTTAAAATGAAAATGTTTTATACTGAAATTTCTAGAGACAGACTTGACTTTGTAATGTTAGAGTATATTTGGTCTCCATGTATGATACATTTTTGTGAATAAAGTCTTGGTAATAGAAAGTTAGATTTAGCAAGAGACCATATTTAAATTATATGGCAAATGTGGGTAGATGGTGACCACAAGTTAACAAACTTAATTCGATTTTTGATACATGAAACAGGATCTCCATTGAGAGTTCATCTGGAGTTAGCTTTTTTTTTTTTTAGAAATTAAATTTTTATAACCATTTAGAAAGGAAGGAAAAGGAAAAAGGAAAAAAAAAACAAGCTGACATGATCCATGAAAAGTTACAAAAAAGGGGGGCAGGAACAAAAAGAAAAAAAACATAGGTATCTATATGAATAACCAGTGCAACAAAAACAATAAACAAAAACAAAGACAAATACAATAAATGTACTCGAAACCTGCAGTGTGGCCTTTTTTTAAAATATATTTTTAAACACAAATTTGCAAGTCGAATTCTGTGTTTTTCGGGTCGGGTCTGCCCGAATTCGAACCACCATTTTCTGGTCGTATATAGGGACAACCCGAAATCAAACACCAACACTAGTCAAAATGCACACAATTTATGAAACAAGTTACCATTAGTTAAAAAAAATTGTATTTGTTCAAAAATGTGTACTGTATACCATGCTAGGGTGCCATTCACAACAAATGCCACTGCTACACAGCACACATACAACAGGTGTGTTGCTACTAATTTAGAGTGACTTAAGTACTTACTTAAGTACCTCAGGCTGTTTCAATTTCAAGATATTGTCATCTTACAAAGGGATAATTCACTTAAGGTAATGTGTTAATAGTTCACTTTTCACTTTTTTGTGAACAACCTATATTCCTTGAGTAAATCAACCTCAACGTATAAATGGAAGTCACCAACTGTGCTGATCCAAACCACAAGCATGAATGAGCCCTGAATGTTTTAAAAGTTTATTGCTCAGCAAGGTGCCTATACATTGGCACATCATTCAGCAGTATTTGCAACTGTAAATCTGCAAGCCAGTTATTTTTATTCTGTTTCCCAAGAGCAAAAACAGGTCACTTTTTCCTGCTCCTCTACCTTCTATGATTACCACTATCAATTGGTCAGTATTTTCCATAGCAAAGACATCCAGAAAACATGACCTTATGGTTGTGCTTTAAAAGTCGCAACCATGCTACTCCACTACATGTAGTTGTGTAAACCAATCATTTTAGTACTACGGCACTGATATAGATCACATACTTTTTGTTAACACTCTTCTCTTTTCCATACAGTAATGAACCTAGGTACATGGGGCCATTCAGACAAAGCTGCAGGTTTGCTATTGCATAATGCACAAAAAAAGCATATCTGAGACTCATGTGAAATGTCAAGAGGCACCTAGAAGTACATTTAACAAAACTCTTCAACCATCACCTTATGAACAAGGTGACTCACATACACATTTACTTTTATCAGATACTTTACAAATTCTGTTCAATAACTTGTCAAGACAATAACTAATTCAGAAAACGACTAGATAACTGCTGTGTATTTAAGCTTTTTTAATGATAAGTTAACCATCCCAAGCGACACAGAATGATTAACATTCCAGTCTGCATGCCTTTCTTCTAAAGTCTCATTTATTCCAAACATCAAAATAAAGAGCAGAGAGATCTAGAGGAGCAGAAAATGGCATTTACATCACAATGCACATCTTATTAGCCTTTAAAATGCAGATAAATGAAAAGCAATTTACTAAAGGGAAAATAAAAATTACTTATTGTGTTAGGAAAACATAAATAATGTTAGTGGCAAATTTGTATTAATTCACATTAGTGGAAAGATTCCCAGCTTACAAACTCTATTTTTCACCCTTTGTTAGCAATTTCATGGCAATCATCATTTTCCTAGTGAGAAGGAAAACTTTGACACAGTGCATGCCACTTTGTTACCAAACAAACTACCTGACCACTAAACAAGCTTTCTTATGGTGGCTAAGTAAAGAATGAGTATCGTTTTGCTTCTCTGCTTTTTGTATGAGCTGCTCCTTATATTCAAGTTAGCATATTTGTATTTGTATACAGAACAGCTGAAGTGAAGGAAATACAAGTAGTAAGAAAACCTGTTCATTTAAAAACTTATCTGGTGTTTGGTATTGCTTGCATTTATCCAACACTTTGGATAGACAAATCTGTTATGGTTTGATCACTAACATGCTAGACAAGACAGAACTATAAGAACCCGGGGTTATAAGGATATAGGGGCCCGTGTTGATGAGCTTTGGTTCACTTCAAGCAGGTTTTGTATTCCAATGCATATTTTTAAGAATGCAAAACCCATAAAAAATTAGGTCAGAAAAGGTCAACTGCAGGTCAGTAAATTCTGAATGATCTGGTGAGCTTCTCAAACTGATATCAATGAAACCACTAAAATGTACATCAGACCTTTTAAACAAACTGGTAACTGCATCAGTTTTTCTGTAACCTTAAGCACTTGAACTTGCTTAAAGCCACCTAGCACTTTGTTGTTGGTATTCTACTGTCTTCATCTGTCTATTATAAAAAAAAAAATGGGGTATTGTAAAAAAGAAAGTTAGGTAAACTGGTACATACTAAAAGGGTTCTGACTAATCCTGTACATAAAATTGTTTAATGCTTCAAAAAAAGCTGCATAAAGTTCTATGTAGCCAAACACTGCAAGTTTTATCTTTGGTTACAAACAATTCAAAATTTCACACCAGATTATTATTATTACACAGTATTAATAAAGCGCCATCATATTACACAGCACTGTACAAAATCAATAGTTGTGTCACTAACTATCCCTCAAAGGGGCTCATAATCTAATGTCCCTACCAGGGTCATATGTGATTTAAACAGTCCAAGGACAATTTTAGAGGGAAGTCAATTAACCTCCAAATTAGCCACCATGCTTCCCAGATTAGCAACATCACCTGCTACTGCTGTTGTGCACAGTGCCTTGCCTATATGTTGTTGCAATATAGAGAAAGTGAAGGGTTTGTTTGCTGTGCACCAATAACCTCACTCCTATCAGCAGTAAGAGTGTTCTAATCTTCTTCTTTACCACCGACAATCTCTCACTGACAGGTAAGAAATATGTCAGTAATCCAAGTGTTATCTGCATCTGGACAAGTTGATGTGGGTGAGTAATTTCCATGTGCTTATCCCAGATTTAGAATACCAAAAGCCTACTTTACTCTGACATACCATTAATGTAGCATGCTCTCTGAATTTTTTAAAACCAATATTGGCATTCGTTTTTCATGGCTGATTTCATGGAGACTTTGTAATAGGGCAGAATTGGCATTTGTACCCAAAATACCCAGATTCAGTCCAGACATTCAAGTATCCATTTCACAAACTTGTTGTAGACATTCTGCCTATCCAAATGCCGTTTGTCTAACAGGTATGTATTCACCAGAAAACTATCCACAATTTTATTTATTTTCCTTTTCCGAGTTTCAATTTTTAGAGAAAACAAGAAAAAATGTGCTTATTCATAAATATAATATATTTCAGAATGCCCACTGGTACAGATGCATTCTAATAAAATAATGTAACAGAACTTATCATCTCCTCCTGACATATTCCTAACTGTTAATAACACTGTTATCTCTGTTATCTTCTTCGTCCTATTAGGCTTGCTGCTACTTTTTTTTTGTCATTTAAGAGTTTTAAGAGTACTCAAAACCCATCTTTTTAAACTTGTCTTCTTCAGTCTCTTAAACCCTTACTACATACCCACCATTCCATATCTCCTCTCCTATTGTGTGCTGCTTCCCCCACCTCATAAATTGTAAGCTCTTCTGAGCAGGGTCATCTTCTCCTCCTGTCTCACTGTCTGTATCTGGACGTCATTTGCAACCCCTTTTAATCTACAGCACTGGCATATGTTGGCATATTTATGTATATAAATACTGTTTATTAAAAAGAATAATAATGTTTAGCAGCTTGGAGTATAAAGCAGAGTACAGAATTCAGAATATAGTGGTGTGGCATATCTACAAGTGTTATACAGTGCACAGAATATTGGAGAATGGAGAGAAAGTACCATATGGAAATGTGAATGTTACAGATTGGACACATAGCCATTCACCCCAATTTATCCCTAAACATTCAGCACATACATTCAATTTTGCCTTAGACTTACTATTACTGGATAAGATCTGTAAATCATAATCATAGGCAATTAACAAGCCTTAAGTATTAACAGCCATGTCTCAATGCTGGCCAAAGTAATGTCTCTGCACTGGGTTTTAGTAAATGAACATAAGTCAATAATTAAAAACTTTAAGTTTAAAATGTTGAAGGTCATTTAGTGAGTTAAAAAAAGATCAATGCCCATAAATGCTTTACTTCTGTGTTGCGAGTGGAGCATAAAGTTAAGAACACATATAGAATAAGGAAACATATGATTAATTGAATGTAGAGGAAGATGGTTTATATACTGCACCTTGCTGACAAGGCTGCCCCTTACTAGCATATAAGCCAACAGGATGGCCTTGAGGATGATCATGGACAACTCTATTGTGGAGGTCAGGGTTGAGGAATTGTGCAGCTATGGTGTAAGATTTAGAAGTTGGCAAGCTGGATACCTATGGTGTTGAAGGTGATGGCCATGCCCTAAATAAGGTTGCAGAAGCTTTCTTGTTTCCTGTGGTATGATACCTTGAAGTCCTTGATACCTTGAGTCCTTGCTCTAAGGAGAAGACCCATGATCAATACCCACTGCACTGCAAAAGCTCCGGAAGCAACAGGAATAATCAACAGCTACAATCCTGGGCAAAGAAACCAGCTCACTGTAAAAGTTGGCTCCACCTGCAGCAAGTATTTACCATTCTTTTACTCTTCTTTCCATAACTTAAGAAATATGCCCATCCCATTCACCTATGGTATAGTAACTTAGGTTTATGCAGGAATTCCTCTTTTTTTCTCACTGGCTGAATGGAGCAGTTGGGGATTTATGTAAGGTATCGTATATATGAGCTAATGTTAGAGCTGGCATCAGCCAAGAAGTTATAGATTACAAGGTGTGCAACTGGACCTGTGTATTTTCTTACTTAGTTTGCCATACATATATCAAATCTCCTTTCTAAGAGTCTATGAACATTAAATATGGGCAATTTGTAGCCACCTTCACAGTACATAAAAAGCTCACCTACCAGTAACAAAATAATAACAGCACATTCTGAGGTGATTATCAATTAATGCCAATAACCAGCCTATTTACAGGTCAGATCACACTCTACATTTTAATACCAGTCTGTAATGCCAGAAACTAGGACAAAAGTAGAAGGGGTTGAATACGTTTGCAAGGCACTTAAGTAAAGCTATGCATTTTTTTTTTAATAAGGAGGAGGTAAGGAAACATTTTCGGTAGTTCTGGTGCCAACATAAAGGAGTGATTTCCCCTCACTTTTAAGAGATTTGTTCTAAATTTGGCATATTTTGGACAAAAAAAGAAAAGGAAATCTACCCAGCTGGCTTGTAAATATAGTTCCTGCAGTAAATCAAGAGGTTTGTTTCTTAATGGAAAATCTCATCTTGTTGGAATTCAAAACAATGTATTACATTTATGCTATATTATAATATGTGATAAAAAGATATTCTAGTCAGAGGGAATTGAAAAAAATATATATTTGAATCCCTCCGGTGAAGACTAATACCACAGTACTCTCCACAGCCACATGACTGCCCTAGGGAAATATTTTGTTTGATTAGAATAAATATACTTTCTCTTTTCCAGTCTTGTCCTCACTAAATTTTAAACAGTGGCATAAAAACCACCAGAATGAGAGTTGTAAATTGGTTGTGATTTATTCTAAAACTATGTATATTGTTGTGGAAAATAAAACACGTTGATGAGTTGATTTGCTTCCCCTCAAAACTGGTGTTAGACTAAAATGGAGACATTAGATTGTCCCTTAGAGGAGCTCATTGTTAATATCCTGACTATGGACTTTGTAAAGCAGAGGTAGGCAAACTCCTGCCTTTAGGCCGGATACAGTCCTAGCCAGTATTCAAGTCCAGCCTAACGACCCCCCTAGTTAATCGCTTGCAGTAACGGTTGGAAAAAACCTTTCCTTGGACACCTTGTTTCTTCTGGCCTAGTGTGCCTTTTTGACTTCCTGAAATGGCCTAGTAGTCCAAAAAGTTTGCCGACCCCCATTGTAAAGTGTTGAATTAAACAAAACTCTTAAAAAGCCCAAAATACAAAGTTACACAAAGCCCCAAAATCATTGCAACTCACTTCTTTTTGGACAACTCACTATGAAGTTTCAGTGTGAAAGATCCTGTCTGAAAAGAATTAGTTTTCTTTTAAAAGTAATACCACTACCAAGACCTTTTACACACAAAATAAATAAATAAAAATCAACTCCAGCCACAGCTAAAAAAGACCTTGTTGAAGCATTTGTGGGTGGTTGTCAGAAGTCAACCTTGTGTTTACTTTGCTATGCTGATGGGACCCTGGTAATATTTTTCAATATTCACCATCGCCCCTATGCTTTAGTAAGAAGCTCCACTTTGTCCATTGACGGTCCGGTCATAAAAGTAGTCTGCCACCCTAAATCTACATTCAGTTCCCCAGACTTAAAAAGTTTCAGTAGCTGAACAGAAAAAAATATATATGACAATATTTAAAAATGGTGTCATGCACAAAACAACGCCTGACAATGTCTTTAGCATCGCATTATTTTAAGTGAATTCTTTTTACTCAAACATGACTCCCATTTATACATTGGATAAATCAGAATAATTCACCAAATGTTAATTTTGTCTGAAGAAGAAAACCTTATCTCTTTGACTTTTCTAGACTTTGGAATCTGTATAGGACAAAATTTGGCTACCTTTGCATGACAATCAGTTTGTGTATGAAGAGTAAGATCAGAAACAGGTAGGTCTAATATAGCGCTCCACTACTGGCGTTTACTGCAGGAGCAAAGAGAAGAATAACATACAGGTAATACATAGAGCATGGATGGAACTTTTGATTGTTATTTGCATTTTAATAAAGACTAAAAATCTAGTGGAGTTACATTACAATAGTCCAAACAACACTGTGAAGCTAAAATGTTGCTGTGAATTATTGATCAGAGGAAAGAAACTGAACTTAAAATGAATTACAGTGAGTCTTATATTAGGGACTCAACATTCTTTGCCAGTTATGACTCATTTACTGGTACTGAACATCACCACATCAAACTTAACAAAGAACAGCTACTGTAATGGCAATGACTGAGCTTCAACTGTCAACACAACAGATATGATTGCAGACCAAGCACATGTAGCCTTAGTGATCAATGTTATATGGAACAGTAGGGACAGAAAAGTATGTAATATAAAGGAAACGTAAGTTAGAGGCTGACTGGCCTATGTTGACATGAATATGATCTAATTTAATTGCTTTGTAGCATCAATGTTAAATGAAAACTCTACTTTCAAAAAAGCAAATATCAGCCATGACATTTAAAAATTTTATGTTAATAAAAAAACAAAACAATTTGCTGTTGCCTAAGTTACTGAAACTGTCAGAAAGTTAATGCAATATGGCAAGACTGGTGAATGAACAGCCCCCAGAAATGTCATTGCCCGCTTGTGTGATTGACTTGTGTAAATAAATACTATGTGTGTCAAAGTTTAGAAACTCCCTACAACAAAAAAAATCCATCCTTCCAAATGGATGAACATTTTCCTAAAAAAAATTAAATGTTTAAAACATACTTCTCCCTATTCAGGATTTAATCAAGGAATATAGTCAAACGAGGAAATACTTTTGTTTGGTAAAACCACTGCAATGTACATAGATTTCCTGAAGGGTAGTTAAAAATGTTCAACTTTTGTGGGATTTACTTAATTCCAAAACAACCAATAAAATGATTCAATGATTATGATTCTTTTAAATCAAAAATTAAGTAAACTGTCATGGGTTACTAAACAACATCGAACTTGCATTCTTTAGGCTGGGTCTATGCGGACGTTTTTAAAAAAGCATGTAAACATTCCTACTGCATTTATATGCCTTTTTATGCACTTAGCGTTTTAAAGCTTGCCATTAAAACACTGGGGAAAACGTCCTTGTAGACTAAGCCTTAACTACAGCAGGTTGTGATTACAGTGTATTTTTACTTAAAAATGTCACATGTATTTATGGATAATTAAATCCTCCCTCTACCAGTAATAAAGTGTCCTTTTCTAGGGCTGTTTAAATAATCTCCCTTAGAATGTCTTTTAGTATTGACAGGTTAATCGCGTCATGCATTGCATAAGTCAGCAAGTTTCACACTAGATGAAAGTATGAATGCATGAGAATGGTGTTCACCATGGGGCTGAATGTACAAAACCAGGAAGGGACACAGCTGGCTCCTGATGACCTTGGCAGTGAATAAAGATGGTGGGCACAGGACATAATGTGAAGTGGTAGAATGGCAAAAAAGAAAATGCTAAAAGGTTTATGATTTGCTATAAAGTTTGAAGCTGCATACAAAAGGTACAAATATTTAAACTGGATAAATAAAAAATGTAATTACTTTAGGGTTAACCGTTATTCTGAGTGGGTAAAAAAACAATAGCAAAGTATAATTCTGCAGTCCTCTAATAAAGTTACTTGCTTTTATCAAGTTATGATGACATGAGGCAATTCTGTATTCCAGAACATCTATGATTTACCTGAAAACCACTCAAAGGGATTGTTCAAGTTCATAAATTATGTATTCTAATCTAAAGTAGTTTCCTATTCATTTTCTAGCATATCATTAATGCTGTATAGCTCCAGCGCTGCCATATTCAAGTAGAGATTAAAACCTAATCTGTCAGTCTACTCAACTAATTTTTCCATTTTGGACATCAACAGATGGAAATTCCCTCTGTCTTTCCTACCTATTCCTCTCAATCTCTGGTGATGCTAACACTCTCCATAGCAAATTTTCCAATTACTGAACATAGCTGAGAATGCCACCTGAATCCACCAGTACCAACAGTTTAGAATGTGAAAGAATATGACTTGCAGTTCCGCAGCATGCAATAACAGAGTAATTATATTGTACAGGATCTTTAAAAATGTTAAAAGAACGAAAAGCACAAAAAGCACTAAAACCTTGCCTTGGATTCTTTACTTCTAAACTACAAATAATTACAAATGGGTCTTTAGTCAGAGCTAAAACTGCTTGAAATTTTAGTTATTTCATCTCTTTAGCATTTTTTAAGTGACAAGGCATACAAAAAGTTGAATGTTTTCCCACAGATATTCATTTGTAAAGAAATCATGTCTCATTCTGCAACTGAATTGTCCTACTTAGCATCTGACCCTATATCTTGAGTTACTGACCCAGAACAAGTAATTAGATGAGGACTTTGACTTCACTCTGACTTTCCACCAATTTGCATGGTCTAAGGTCAGTGGCCTGAAGAAGAAAAAAGCAGGGAACCAGTATTTCAGTAGGAGCTAAGCCTAAGCATTCAGTATATCTCTGCTAGGAAGGGCCTAACCTAAAAGAATCCCTAAACAACTGTGTTGCAACAAAGCTCCATAAAACATTGTAAAAAAATATATCTGTTACATTTTGCATTGTGGTCCATTGGCAGCCCATATAAAATATGGAAAGAGTTGATTACAATAATGTGATGATACCCTGCAACAGGCTAAATTGCATTTGGTTTTATAAGCCTGATGTAAAGATCCTCCGCCAGCCTCATCCCCATGCTACTCCTGTCTGACTGCTCTTTTGACTTTATTATCAACTAAGCCAGCATGTTGTATTTTTATACTTTTGCACAATAAGCATTGACAGACATACCAGTGATCCCAGTCAGTGGTATGCACCCATATGAACGTTTTACAGATATGTTGCATATGAACCAAGGAAAAATCATGAACTTTTCTTAAAAATAACAGCAAATTATTTTGAGAAGAGCACAATGGGCAACACATTACACCATACACAATGGACAAGACATTACACTTTACTAGAATCAGCATAATTACAGTATAGTAGAAAGAGGCTCTTCAGTCTGAGTGAACACACCCATCATGCACAAAATGAGTTTCATATAGATAGTGCATCTGTTCAGCATCAGAGCTGCTCGGGTGGAAAGAACAGGGTGGCATGACGTCTTACACACTGTGTTATTTTTACAGATGAATACTGAACTGTTTTATTATAGCAACACAAATGGGAGACTTGTCCACTGAGAATATAAAAACTATAGCTGGATCTCAGCCACCCCAGTGTGATGTATCAAGGTATCCTACATCTATATGCAAGTAAACAGCCATTAAAATGCTTCCTAAATAGTCAAACTTGGGAGGTTGATAGAGGATTTGGAGAGATGCCTCTGACAAAATCATGAGAAATTAAATGGACTGACCCTTTAAAGCATGTTATAAATGTGTACAACAAATATGGAACAGAGTAAATGGAATAATAGAACATTGGTTTGACATGTTCCCTAATTTCACATTGATTTTACACAAAAAAACCTCTTATCCATGGGTTTCAAATAACCTTGGACAATCTATATATATATTATAAGGACAGTCTATATTTGTTTCCATATGACTCCCAAAGGAACCCGTTGCAGCCCTGGGGGCTATGGTTTGCACATTATTTTAGTGTCCGTGTGTCTGTATTACACTTAGGTGTCAATGATCATACCACAAAAAGCACCAAAATTAACTACTTCACATAAAATTCAAGTCCCTGGATAGCAATCCATGAGACAACCAACAACAAGACTTTAGCAAGAACATGTTTTGAGCTTATTAAACCTGATTTCTGACAGGTCAGTGCTCTGTTGTAGTTAAATATGACTAAAGTGTAGGAAAACCGTATAAACCATGCTTTGAAAAGGCATTTTCACCACAGAAATGAGAATAAAATAATTGGATATAAGAGGAAAAAGACTCCTTGATGAGTAATAATTGCTTCTCATTAGTATCTCATTAAGTAAGCAGACATCAATGTACCTGTTTGGATACTTCTGTAATGTGCACTTGAGACTACATTTGTCTTTTAAAACATTTCATAGAGTCAAGGAGAAAAAAAGACCTCTCAGCAAAGATGTAATTGCTTTTGTATTACTTCCAAACAACATAATATTATATATACAAATATTTTCACTTATCTAAATGCTATGAATATAAGGGGGGACCTGTAAAGATACAATATATGCCATCATTTGTGTCAGTCTAGAGCTTATTCATTAAACTGAATGATTGTATGAAAACTACAGTGACTCTCGGCAGTTAATAGTCGGGAATCACCTCCTTTATTATTATATGTATACAACAACTTACTAATATTTCATGGGCTGTAAATCTAACATTAAACAGGGGTTCTATGAGACCATAAAACATTAAAAGGGTTGCAACATCATAAAAAGATTAAGAACAACTGTTCTAATCACAATAAATTGAAGTTGACTTTCAGAATTCATCATTTGAAAAACATAGCAAGAATAGACTGCAAACTAACTAGCTTACAACTATCTTTTTAACTTAAAAAAAGACCAATGCTCAAACCGGATTTGTAATGTTTGAACACATTAGAGCCTGTTTTTATTGACTTTGAGCTTGTGCTAGTGTCAATAGTTTGAGACACATCTAAGATCCTTCAGAACTTGTTGGCTGGTGCAGTTGACCACCTTATGATTTGGAACAAGAAGGTTTTCAATTACAATAGACTTCTGCAGAATTGCAAAAATCTGGATATCTCTCAACACAGACCCTAATAATCCCACTAATTCAAATTTCAAAAGTTTCATGACTGATACTGAAGCTTCTGCCTGGCACAGCTATGTCATGGTTGTCATGAACTTCTTGGGTAACCATAAAGCATAAGGTTTTGAAGAACTGGTACAAAACTTGCTCTTAAAATTTAAAAATGTGGGTGCTACTATAAGCATAAAGGTTCACTATCTGAATAGCCATTTGCAAAAATGTCCAGAAAACCTTGGCGATTTCAGTGAGGAACAAGGGGAGAGGTTCCAAGATATAAAGGTGATGGAAGAAAGGTATCAGGGCAGACACATGATGGCAGACTACTGCTGGAGCCTTCAACATGATTGTCCTGATCGTCAGCATAAAAGGAAATCATACAAACTGAGTTTTTCAATAACTTCTTTGTGATTAGTTCTGTAAACATACTGAATATAGAATATATTGAGATTAAGTATTGCAAAAATTATATTTTTTATACATAGACATATCTAGTTTAATCTGCTTTATTTTCATGTTTTATTGGTTTTCTATGAGGTTATTATTGGGGTCATTATTTTAAAAACTAGAGCCAATTTAGCAAAACCAATACCATACTTGGAATCTGTGCATCAAACATAACCTAAAATGTTTTTAATCTGTTTGACAAGAAAATGTTTGTTGACCAGTGTAATTGTTATTGTGTTCATACCAACACTACGCTTTAATGGTAAACATACAAATCACAAAAATATATAGAAATAAGAGCCAAAAGGATTTACATTAATTGTAGCCAAAAATAGTTTTAGCATTCACAGCTTTAGCACTTTCTATAACACAGAAAGGGTAACCAGGACAACTTTGATTACCTGTTTTTGTTATTAAAATTATTCTCTATTTTTCAATAATTGCTGGCTAAGGAAAGTGTAGAGTCTGCTTTTTGGTTTTCATGCAATTATTTGCAATTATTTAGTGTGCATTTTCACTGGTTTCCTAGCAACCGACAGATTGTTCTTTCACATCAAAAAATAACCCTTGTTGGTCACCTGACCTGCAGAATGAAATGCATGGCACAAAAGAATCGTATTTAGATCATTGTATGGGTAATTTTTGGATAAACTGTTAACAGCTTTCTTTTCCCAATGGAAGAAATATGTACCTAATGCCAAAAAGGTCCTATTTATTCTATTTTTCCATGACTTTCTATGGTTTGGCTGAGGGGTTCCTGAGACCTGAAATATATGATTTAGGGTATATAAATGGTAGAGGCTGCCTTCAGTTCAAATCATTTAAGTGTAAGAAAATGTAAACCTTTTTAATAAATGTAAAACATTAATAGAATAAATTTCCCTCACTTTGGGATTTGGGATTTTGATGGTTTTATTTCCTGTTGCATCTTAAGGGATGGAAGTGAAAGGAAATCCCCCCAGCTAAACACAAAGACTTAGGAGCAATGCCAAAAATAAAGGGTACCCAAAGCACATCCCAATGTTGCAGTTGGTGTTTTTATATGCACAACAGGTGTTGTATGAATTCCACATTTGTCAAATTGTGGTGTGACTGGCACTCAGTGACTAAGTGAGGATGATTCTATGAGCCATATAACCAAAACCAGAACATTTATTTAAACTTTGTATGATTTTATTTATATCAGATTCCCCTAAACTCCTCTTTGTTAAAGTGTATTGTCTTTTGGGAAAAGCAGCACGCTTCAGTACTTCATTCCAGTTATATTTGAACTTTTTGTAATATTCGCAGCTCATTGATAGATTAATTTGACATGCAGATGACCTCCTTCTGACCTATATTTAGGCTGCATCAACCTGCTTTTCTGTTCCATTTTACTCAGTGGTTTACCTAGACATTCCCCTTAAAAGTCAAACACAAACAAAAACCAATTATTACCGGCCATTAAAGTGACTAGGCAAAGCAATCACTGATTACAAGATTCCACCAATTGAAATTGCAGCCAGCATATTTTTCACCACATGGGTTTCCTGTAGCTAAAACTGCACTAAAAAGATACATTTTTTTAATGAAATTCAAAAATACTTGTTATTGCAATGTATTCGTATAGAGTCACACCTATGACTGCTGTGGAGGTTTTGCATGCAGCCCATGCAAAAAAAAAAAAAAAAATTGCTAGAAAAAGAAGCCTTCTTCTGTCAGGCATTTAATCAGATCATCAAGGAGTAAATGCAAAAATATAATTAGGTTTATGTAATAAGACAAACAATGAGCTAAGTACAACTGTCATTAACTCACAACAACTAATTATCTATCATTTTTTCAGAACCATTGAATACTGAAATCCACTTTCTGTGAGGTATTGCACTTTGCATATCATCAATGCTCATCAGGCTGCCTTGTGACTCTGATCATAAAATGCTATGGGTTGTAGCAATATCTTTTAATGCCAACTGCAGTTTCAATTAAACAATAAGTAAACCTGTTACAAATGAGAATATGATAAAGAAGCACAAAATAGGATATATAGGAGGTAAAGGTTTATGCAAAACTCAATTTGTTATCTTGGGTTTTGCATAAAGGGTCAGTATATGGCTTTTGTTGTCTAGCTCTCTGGATGCACAAATATTGATTGTATCATAAGCACTTTAAAACTGAACTCTTGCCAAAATATGTTTTACCTTCAAAGTTGGTCTTCCCTCCCCACTAAAAAGCCTAAAAGCTCTATTTGTCAAAGGATGCTTTCGTAGTGGCCAATAAAGTGTAAAGGTTCCACTTTGCTAGACATGGCAGATGGAATCCCCATTAGTATAAATCTATGGGCCTCACATTGCATAGAATGATGCTAAACCCCCTTCCAAGACAGGCATGGGTAGAGAACCTCAGTGGTGGCTGTAGGAGCAAGTGTAAGGTATGTTTTTTTCCATATCCCCCCCTAGATAGAAAAGGCTATTAACCCTTGCCCTGAGGATAATTGGAGATCAGATTTATTCATACACATTTCCACATCTGTAGATGGACAAAGGGTTTTTTGCCATGATAAGGGCTGCAGGTAAAGAAATTTTAAATTGGTGGCCAGTGGAAATAATGATCCTCTACAGTGACGACTAAAAAAATACGTTTTTAGATGCCTAAAACAGTGTTTTTCAACCTTTTTTGAGCCATGGCACATTTTTTTCAGTGAAAAAATTCTGCAGCACACCACAAATCAAAAATGTTACAAAATGACACTCTGTAGCCAATTCTCTTGTCTCTAAGAATAAACAAGGCAATAAGGCTACCTACTGCCACCCATTGACATGGAAGAGTATTACAATACTCTGCCAGTCACTACAGGAGAGACACTCAACAATGGTAATTGAATAATTTCCCACGGTACACCTGAAGATCTCTCACGGCACACTAGTGTACCGCGGCACAGAGGTTGAAACATCACTGGCCTGGAACATCATTATCATGCAGATGGCTCTATCAAGTGGCGTTTGCCCCAGAACTATGCAGACATCATTATTTGGGAGGTCAAGCAGTCATATTTTGAGAAACCCCTAGCAGTCTTTGCAGGAACCCTGGTGATCCACTGAACCATGTCTGAGAATGGCTTGTCTGGATTTATGCTCTAGAACAACAAGGATGAAGGTTTGCAGCTGCCCAGTTTTGGGGGTAAAAAAATAATTCCAAGAATTATAAAATAAATTAAAATGTTCTTTTCATTGTAAGTTAGAAGCAGAAAGGGCTATTCACTGAGCTTTTCACTGCTATCTGTGTTGGAAAGATATTTTTCTTTGCCATTAGATAGGCGTTATACCAGTGAAAATCTCTCCATGGGAATCAATTCAATAATCTCAATCCAACCTCATCCAAAAGGAAAATGTTTTGACTGCATTTGATACTACCAATAATGCAATTTTTGCATTTTTGAAAGTGTTTAATTACAAATACAATATTTCATTTTAACTTCACTTTATTATATTCAATAGGTTATGCTTTTCATAGGAAATATTAAGCTTGTTCATCACTTATAATTGGGTTTTTATTCCACTGAATACAACTACTATACTAGCAATAGTAATTGTTCTCCATGGTGTAACCCTCATAACATTTGCATCACAAGTTCATGGACTCAATGACAATATTTTGACTTTTTTAAATCTGGATCAGTTTTTAGAATGGCCTAGAATCTTGCAAGTTGCCACAAAAGTTCAGAGTTAATTATGGTTCACAATTTTTTTTAATTTTTTACTTCTTAGGTTTATTTACTTCTTCCCAGTCTAAGCAATACTGACACACAAGGTCACACAAAGTGCATTATAACAGCTACAATAATCCTAAACAGAAAGGTTAACAAACAGGAATAATAACACAAAAACATCATACAGTATTGGTCATAACATGGTAGCTTAGGTCCTAGTAAAAAAAATAAAAAAATAATTACAGAATCCATAGAGGTCCTAGTTAAGTGGATGTATAGTACAACAGACGTTTTACATTAAGTGTCTATTACATTATACAACAATGGAAATGGAATTATGCTCCAATTCTTATTGTTCTAAAGTCTCAGATTAGTATAAGTGTCTCTGCACTGGAATTCATTGTGTTCTAAACTACCATACAATAAAAGAGGGACAGTTACTCATTAACATTCATAATAGCACAAGAAGTCCTGGTCTGACAGTTTTTTATGCTTGAACAGTTCCAGTAGGACTTTGGTTCGTTCTTGTCAGTTAAAAATGTTACTGGTATTTATATTCTGAAAACGTTAACCAATTTTCTATGCTAAAACATGGTCAGGATATAATAACAGTTAAATTATATCTTGAGGTATGTTCTATAAATTTATAAGGAATACAAAGCAATTTAAAAATAAACGCTATTACTCTTTTCTTGCATTCCCTGTACTTTGAAATCTGTTATTACAGAGCCAGGCCATTGGAAACTTGTACTATTTACTACATGAGCTACTACTATATGCCATTCAATAATATTACAATGTTACAGTCTATGAGAATATAAAGTACAGACTCTTTTAAATTCAGTTTTTTTTGTATACAGGCATAATAAAAAAATCATCAATTCCTTAGAAGTTCTTGCAAGAAACTAAAAACAACCCGAGATGAAAAAAAAACAAAAAACACATTGGGTCATTGCCACTTCCACAGAAACTAAGAGGGAAAGTAGAAGCCAGGTTCTGCTAAACGCATATCATTAGTAGGTGTGATTGTCTGTACAAAAGCTGAATACTTCAGGTTACTGCTGCTAAAGGTAGTTCTACAAGTTAATAAATTATAGATTTGAAAAGTCTTAAAACTTGCTAAGGACAAAATATATTTTTTTTATCTCCTGATATGTAAAATCTTAGCATTGAAATCTTTTTCTGTTGACTGTTTAGAATAATAGTGAGTATAATAGAATATAATTCCTTGACACACATGCTTTCATAAATTGTGCCACTTGGAAATTATTGTTTAACAGAACAATCTTTCCAGATAATCATTTTACTCGTGACCATCACTTGTCTAGCAGCTGTAATTAAGACTGCAGCCAATTAGTAGCACATATCAAGTTATGGAAAAAAGAACATTTAATTCATGCATACAAAACACTAAAGGGAATGTCCTTGTACAAAACATCTGAATATGGGCAACAATATTGATGCTATGTGTCAATTGGGAATTAGGTTAACTTCCCACAATGGAAACTAGAGGAATCTGAAATGTTTTCCCATATTTATATCAGATTCTTTGTAAGGTAGAGATAGTTTTTGCTATGTACTCTGTAAAGCGCTACAGAATTATTATGATGGTTATGATGAATAAATACAGATCTAAAACACCATTGAATTCATTTAAATATTGATACAATGTGGACCTGGACTGGACTCACATTTTAACAGGCTACACAACAAATCTTAACGTATATTTCCTAAGCTTCCCAGTGACCCCTTTTTGCTGCTGCAGCCCTTGGATAATCCAGGTCTTCCATTCTCTTGTAATAATGCTTTAGTCATGGTGCTTGGTCAGGTATGACAACACTACCCTTCCTAAAGCATAGAGTAAGAATAAATAATGTGATGTGTTTCCACATACACTAAAATATTATTTTTTCCTTTACAATAAGGAACCATGGGAAGCCAGACTTCTTATGGTGGCTATAAAGCAAATATACCAAACTACAGGTTGGCTATGACCTGCAGCCTTCAACATAAAGGATGTCAAACTAAGAAAGGATGTGCTAGAACTATGAGCTAATTAAATTCTGCAGTGCACACTGCTGTCAATCTGCACTAGGATTTTGCTTAGTTATGGACTTAAGTGTCTCGTCTGTACATTACAGTTTAATCAGCACTCTGGAGGTGGATCTTTGATCCACCTGTACTCTTCAGTGTAAACTGACATGTAATATAATTACCTAATTCAGCTTCTCTGGATGCTTGTACATCCAGTCCATTTTCAATATACCCCATATGACCCCAGAAGCCAAATGGCCCTAGTGCTATTGAACTTTCTGGGTTTCTTGACTGAGAGTCCCATGACAGGTAGTCTCTCTATCCAATATCAGAGCCTAAAAAGGGCAAGGCCAAGCACTGAAAGAATCTGAAGATTACAAAACGCAATTAAAAACAGACATGATAAACCTTCAAATGCAGGTGCTTGCTATGAGCTGACAGTGATCAGGAATTTTCCAATACTTATATGATAATAGTTTTCATTAACAGATTGAAGTGGAAATTACAGGTGTTCAACAATGAAATATGGCAAAGTACAGGTTTCATCACAGAAAAGTAAGAAAAACCAAGATGCTGAAAGGTCCTGGTAACATTGACGAGCATATCAAAACTTCCCAAACCAATGGGACCACCGGTTATTATTATAATGACTCATTGATACCTCAACCATAGATTTTCCATCTGTAACGGTGGTGGTCAGAGATCTAAACTCTGTACTGTCTAAGAGGAGTGCCTAGATCACAAGACTTATGAACCAGAATTACAAGTCCTTTGGGGGGTATGACAGTGCTCACAAATGCATTTTTGAGGTGAGTTGAGCAGTGTGTCCGGAGTTAAATGATTTGTATGCATATCAGATTTGAACATGTAAAAATCTGGGAAATGTTCTCTATAGTATATCTTCCTTTTTAGATACTATTGGCAGAAGCAAATTAACCTCTCAGCACACAAGCTACAAACATTTGTTTTCAGGATATTCAAATATAAAGGAAATGTATTCATTTTTCATCAGAAGATGAAAGCTTTAGCATGTACGGTTGTACATGCCCAGATATTTTAAAGCAAGTGATTCTTACTGCAGAGTCAGAGCTTTTCAGGACAAGAAAAATAATGGTAGTTAATAAGATTTGTGCTTCCATCAAAATGTGAGATGGGATGTTTAATCAATACAAGAGTTATTCAAATGACCTACACTGAAAATAGAACAAGTATGAGTTCAAGTAACTCTCTTGATGTAGGTAAAGTAATATATTTGCTAAAGATTACAATTACTATATTATATTAATTTTAGTTTGGGAGAAACAAACTATCTAAGCCTCCAACATCCAGCAAAACATGGTGGCGTGTGTGCGCATGGTAAATCCGCCTCCTAAGCATATCTTAGTTGTGTAGCTTAGATTCAGGAAAAGATGCTCTGCAATAACTCTAATCTGCTCTACCCCTTAAGATCCATACAACACATTCTGACCACTTATATGATCAAGTAGAGATGGAGGGTTCAGACACTACTGTTTAGTGCCAAATACTGGAATCTGCACCAACTGTTTTTCCATTGCAAACAAAGAAGGCATTCAAGTTCATTAAAGTTCAGAAAGCACTCACTTTGACATCTGCCAGTGAGAAAATTCATAGGGAACTATCTTCCTACTTCCATAGGAATTAATTAAATTATTAGAGGACTGATTAGGATTAACATATTCTTAGCTTGAATCAGAGCACGACCTTAGAGGATTCCTGTCAGGAATATGGTAGTTGTTGGATGTCACACCTATCCTCTGGCTTTAATGCAGTCCAAATCACTGCATAAGAAAAAGAATGCAGATAAAAAGCTCCGATTTAATTTACTGCAGATACATTTTAGATCAGCAAAGAGGACTTTCAGAAAAATGGCAGCAAGTGAACAGCATATTTCTTTAACCACAGGTTTCCTTTAACTGTAACACGGGTAGGGGAAAAGGAGCAGTTTACTGTTTTGTCTGCAAAGAAAATAATTTATATAAAAAATTGGGTGTAACATTTATTTTAAATATATATATAAATGAGTCTAAACAGATCTTAAACAAGATCTAAACACATTTTTCCTAAGAGTTTCCAAATGCAGTGCTATTTAGGTTTGTAAGTGTAAACCCCTAGAGCTGATCTCCAACCAAATATCAATCCCACGGTCATTAAAATAAATAATTTTAAAAAACAAGCTATCTGAATACCTTTTACCTAAAGTCACAATCCAGTCTTTTCTGTTCTTTTGTTTACAGGAAACTTTGTCTTTTTTGGGCAGTTATACTCACTGCCTGAGTAACATGTATACTATCCAGTAGTGGGGACCTATTGGATCTAGAAGAAGATCCAGCAGAAGTGACCCGAGTGTAGGGAAACTGTAAAGGATGGCAAATCTACCGCAATATAGTGCTGGCAGGAGACCTGAAAGCTGGACTTAAAGGAGTTTATCTTTTGAAGGTAAGATAAAGAAACATATACAATTCATTGGGGGACGCGGACGAGGGGTGGGGGGGATTTATTTGCCCCAAGATGGGCCTTAACAATTTTAAAATCATCCAAATTTACACAGATAACCCTTGGGAGCCAAAGAGAACCATGTTATGTTAGGAACCAAAGGGAACTACTTTAAGAATGTTTTTAAAATACAGGTCTGATCAGTTTTGTTTAGGGTAGGATATTACATTAGTACGAGTTGCAGATACAATTCGGAAAAGAATAAAGAATGTGTTGTAACCAACACATTTGATACCCAAAGCAGATATTGTTTTCATCTGTCAACAACAAAGTTACTTTCAGCATGAAATGAAACTAATTATATTAATGACCAGATTTGAAACACCGATAGTTTACAATTTTATTGTCACTTAAAATTGGTGGTTAGTGGAGAACTGCCCAAGTACAAAGTTGGTAAATATAGTGCCCACTTACATCATTGTGTTTTCTATGGAGGGAATTGATTCTTTAGGAGAGAATGTGTCCAGAACGTCAGATTCACTTCTTTATAAATAAACCCCTAAAATTTCCTTTGGACGGCTCCCCGCGGTTCACCACTATACCACAATAATATTTAATACAAACGTACAAGACCCAGTTTTCTCCTCAGGATCTCCTGTGAACATGGGATCTCCTATAAACATAGGATATCAAACAAATAACCTTAAAGCATATTAAGTAATAAGCTCCTACACTTTCAACACTAATCATCAAGAATTAACACTCTGACTTCCATTTAGAACACCCATTTTGTTTGGATTCATGCAAACATCACCAGATGGTGTATCTCTGGTTACTTACCTTCCTACCAAGATTAATACTTTCCAAGTTCAAAAGTTTATTCTGCTTTCCATATAAATAGAAGCAGCATTTACATTGCATAACGTCCAAACTGATAGTGGTTTTAATATCAGAGCATTTTCGAGTAGCAATTTTGTATCAGATGCCCTTTATGCTGTAAAAAGTCTCAGCAAAATCACCAAGTCTCCCCTTACCCCTGAGGAAACCCTGTGGGGTGAAATGCGTCGGGTAAGAAACCTGTTACTGCAAATCTAGTATGATGGAATACAACATTGCTACTTCACATTTTAAATGAGTGCACCTATGTTAGCCTAGGGTTAATTAAGGAGACCTTTGTTCCAATTTTAAAATATGTTTAAACTCAATAAAATTTAGTGATTTTAATGAAATTACCTTGCCCTTGAAAAGCCTGTCTTTCCTTCTCCCTCTCTCTCCTATACACAATACGTAACTTCAGGCTGGGCAATATGAGTTAAATCCTTCTTTAGATATTTTGGGGTTATCCTTTCTTGGTGGAATGGAGTACTAAACCCCTAAAAGGGAATCCCCTCACATTCGTAACATGTTCTCAAACTTCCTGCAAAACAGAAGTGATGGGTAATACCCAAGTGGTTTACAGACAAAATAAACTTAACAAGTCTACATACCCTAGCTTTACCATTACTTTTTGCCTTTTGCTTTAGAAAAATCCAGCTTCAACCTTCTAGAAAATGTCAGTTCAACTCGTGCTGGTGAAAATACCAAATCTGTAGGTTTTTTTTAACTTGCACTAGAATTCTAATTACTAGTTGGATTCCTGTTTAGCTTCATTTATTTCATAAATTTAGCAGTCATTGACAAACTTGCATTTGACAATAATGTCAGCATGTTGGCCTATGCTATAAAGTCTAGAGGTATCATGAATGGGTATATGCTTGTTTTTGGTGTATTTAAAGCCAATCCTTTTATAAGTGAAACTTTGGTTTTCAATTTAAAGCATATTTTCTACAGCACTTCATTAAGCATATCTGCACTTACAGTTTTTTCTTAAAAGTCCCACATATACCTGCAGATCCTGCCAGTGAAATGCACCTAATGCAATGGTGATGAAGTGGCAATAATTCTGCACTGCTCTTGAACTCAGAGTAGAGGTGCCAGTCTCATGTAGGCTGAGCTTTCTTGTACAACAGAGGGATTAAAAGCTGTTGTTGAGGGGGTGGCTTTCACCATTGTCATTGCTGATTCACAAACCTATAGTCTGTCATTTAGCACCTGGACACACCTTTAGCTATGTTTGAAGATCAGCAATAATTGCAGAATCAGTGCCAGGGATATTCTGCTTGCAACAGCTGTGCTTTCATGCAAAAAAATAAAGTTAAATGAATAAAGAGGGTTCTGATGTTCCTATGGTGAAGTGGCTGTATGAGGAATGTGACATACAGTATGTAAAGAGAGACCACAGACCACCTATTTGTTAGTCAATACTTTCCATTGGGGATTAAGGGATTTTGTCTGCCTGTGTATTACAAGAAGCAGAAATTTTGCACATCAGCTGTCTTGGTCCAAACGTACGTACTAAGCAGGTTTAAAATTTTCAGTGGCAAAACATTTAAAAGGAATCTTTTATGCTAGAAATATGGGAGCTGCCACTGCTGACCTTTTTTTATTATAGGTGCAGGCTCTGGGGCCATCATCAAAAGCCTTCCTCGACTACAACCTGAAACAAGCAGTGACTCAACAAAAACTGAAGGAAGGAGAAAAAAGCTAGTCCTACAAAAGCATTATAAAAGAATGCAAGAAATGGCAGCTCCGAAATCTTTATTCTAAGTGATTCTTTTACCAAGCACAAGAAGTAACCAGGAGTACAAGACAGTTAACCAGTATAACCAATCCTGCTATCTTTCAGTAGTCTGTAAAAACACATTTCTGATTGTCTTTCATATGCAGAATAACATGTTTATTGCATCATGTTATACACTAAACCCTCAGACTTTAAGGTGTGAACATGCAAAATCACACAATTACAACACACTATTGATTTTCTGCCACAACTGTGCTTTCATGATGTTAAAATAAACAACATGGACTTTCAAACTATAACATCTTCTGACGGCTTTATATTTACAGTGTACAGAAAATATAGAAGAAATTGTACTTTATCCATGCAATGCAGAAACAAAGACCAAGGCAGGGCAGTCTAAAGCTGGCATGCTTGATGCTGAGCAAAGCAAACATTTTATTGTATAGGTAAAGAGGGGAATCAATACATTTAACAGCTATAATTACTATCCCCTAAATAATACCATGCAAGGCCTGCAAAAGTTAAATACTTTGTTGTGAAATGTTATGCACATACACTAAAAAGATTATGTTGAGTCAAAATGCAATGTTATGCGAAAATAATAATAACCACAGATCACAGGGTGTTTCGACTATGAATCTGGTAATGAAATGAAAGAATGGTGTAAATATTAGTTCGTCATTTAGGAAACAAGCACCTGTAAAAATTTCTATATACCACCTGCATTTTTAACTCTAGGAGTAAACATGGCGGTGAAAGCCTGATCACTTTCCATTAATGCCTCTGCTGTTTTTGTGTTCCGAGTTAGGCACTAAACAAAAATGACACTGCATTAAATGGTTTTCTCAGAGCTGCCACTGCATGTTATGTAGAAACAGAATTCTGTAAAAATCTAAAGTCAGTTATAGAACATTTGGCTGCCACTTAACAATTCACAGCATATATCCTGCATTGCACTAGGTGTACTTCCTTCAAAAATGCATCCTCTGGAAACTTTAGACTGTAGTGCAACAATACAAAAGATGCAATTCATTATTCAGTTTAGATTTGCTACTTGGTAATCCATTACTGCTAATTTGATAACAGCACTTCTGCCTACAACACATTCCTAAAATAGGAATAAGACGCAGCATTTAATAAGATCACAGCATCAAATGCCTTATTAAAAGCCAATTATTGTATAAATCAGGGGTGGCTAGTCTGTGGCAGGGGACCCCATATTTAGAATGGATTTGTGCTTGTCCCCAATCATCAGATGGGCCATCTATTAATAAACAGGATTTATATAGCGCCAACAAAATACACAGCGCTATACATTAAATAGGGGTTGCAAATGGCAGACAAATACGAACAGTGACACAGGAGGAGAGGACCCTGTCCCGAAGAGCTTACAATCTAGGATCCATTCTGGTCTATTTAACAGAACCCTTACATTGTAAAGTCCAAACAGCAAAGGGCAAACTGTTGAAGGTCCCAGAATAATAATAGCAGGATAACAATAAGCGCCTGGTTTCGCACCACTGGTCTGAATAATATTCCAAGCTCAGAACAATGATTGTACTATAGAGTCTGCTTCACATGCAGGTGTGTCAGCCTGGCTACAAGTCTGCAGTTGCACCAGTGAATGAAATGAATGTGCTACTCACATAGCACCACTCATTGTGTAACTGTGCAGAAATACATATTCATCACAATCTGGAACACTATGAAACTTGTTGTATGTTTCATTCTATAGGACAGGGAGAGTGCAGATGCTTAGCAGCAATTCTTGACAGCTAGCCCAGAATCTTAAAGGTTCATCTGTCCATGGTGCTGAAATTGAAATGCTCTAACCCCCCATCATACAGCCCCCCTTGCCATCAGAGCCTATTTTACAGCCATGTCAATGCAATAAGCAACCTTTACATGGAAAGCATTAGAAGCTTCACATTTCTCATGAATCCCAAAGCCATCTGCAAGCATGAGCAGAGCTGCATACTGCTGCAATGCAAATCTCTAATAGGAATCAATGACAGCCTGCACTGTATTAAATCCTGCAAGCACATGCACACCAAGCAGATGGAAATCTTTTGTTCTGGAAAGGTTTAGGGGTGGGGGGTGATCTGCAGATTTTTGGGGTGACAGAAGAATGCCAGGGACTTACCATCCCTCTCACAGAGCTGAATAGATTCAAAGCTCAGGTTCTTGATCATTTCCTCGCAGGGGCTGTTCGGGCTGTTGATGTGTTGACTCAGGCGTGGTACCTCCATGTTGTGTCTGCAGATCGGGTTGATGCGGGTGTATTTGGGAGGTTTGTTCCCCCCTCTTGTCTCAGAGGTTCCTTGCAGTGCCGGGGTCTTGGCTGGAAGAGGAGAAGGCGGTGTCCAGGCTGCTCGCCTCTCTGGGTGGCGCTTACATGAGCAGTAGCGTCACCAGCACACACAGCACAGCCGATCTCAAGGCAGAATAAAGAAGGGGTGGGGGGAGAATTCTAGTCCAGGAGATCTGATGAGTGCTGTGCTTCTTCCTGCAGATTGCCTCCATCACCTCTTATGTAATAGGCTTTATCCAGCACACATCCCTGGTGCAGCAATCACATCCATGGGGAGATTTAACTAGATAAATAAGGGAGCAGGGAACAGCACATGAAAGGGATACACAGCAAGCTTGCTCAGGGCTCCATTTTACATCTCATTTATTGGATTCTAGATTTATTGCTGCATTTGTTTACTGCATCCTATCATTGCTCAGCTCTGTGTTCTTTCCACAATCAGAAAATGATACATTGTTGCAAAGTACAAGCTGAATGTTATTGCATTGAGATTACTGACTTCCAAGACCAAGGTCAATGGCTGGGGTTCAAATAGCATTGATCATACAAGCACATTCTGCATACTGCTGTGTCATTTTGAATTTTTACAATTTTGTATTTCTTAAGGGTCTATGTATCTATGTTTTTCAGCTGTGTGAAAATTGCTTGAATTTTGGGTAAAACAGGAATGAATAAAACTCCAGTCTTGCTTGCTGTGGGTGTTGGCACAAAGCTCCAGACATGAGGTATGTGTATGTTAAAAACAAAAATTAAACCCTTTTCCAGTGAATGAGTAAAGAGAACCGATCAGGCTGCCATTGCATTGTAATGAATGCAGAATGTCTGGATTTAAAGCTGATCTTTTGGTGTCACCAGTTTCCGTCACAGCAGCAACATGCATGCAGATAATTGTGTGGCAGTCACCTGAATACTGAAACCATATACTCATTTTGGGAAGATATGTCTTAGCTGTTCCAACCAGGGTCCTTTCCTCCTCCTCCTCTTAAGCTGCGTACACAAACTAATGACTAACGATTGATCGTCCGATAAATGTTAACAAAAAAGTGCACAACATCTGACCAACGACACCGACAGACGAGGATTGTCGCTGGAATAGAACGACTGTCCCGGCAGATAGGATTGAGCGACGATCGTTCACTATCTATTGTGTGTACGGTCGTTCAGTGATCGTGGATGGTTCTGCAGTACGCTTTCTCCTTTACATGTCACTTCCTGCATTGTTCAAACCATCGTATCTAGTGTGTGTACATTCCTGGTGGTTTATATTTGAACAATC